>NW_017275727.1:0-24774 GCF_001594065.2 Cyphomyrmex costatus
TGCCGTGACGTAGACCCCCCCGCGCCACGGGTTCCCCTCGCCCCTCACCCCCCCTCAGAGGACTTGGATTAGAACCGGCCTATACACTCTACTTTCCGTCTATGTATTCATATAGTTTCAGACTCAAAGTTTTTCCGTTACTTTTTACTTGTCGTACATTCAGTACTGTTTTTGTTATTAGAAATAAATTCTGATACAGTATAATATACACAAATCCGCTTCTTTATTTGCGCTCAACAGAATGCTGTATTGTATATCATCTTTACGACAACTGAAGCCCAATTGGTTCAAGATACCTCTGTTTCCCATGTCACAGACTAGTACAAGTACATGAAGTTTAGAAGCTTCACATTTTTCTAAAAGGGTTAAAATAAAGTTTTTTGCAGCTACATTATCGGTAGAAGCTGATGTAAAATGATAAGCTAAAACTTGTTTGTATCTTTTGCAGATTCCAGCAACAAGAAATAGCAAAGCCTTGGATGCTTCAGTTGGAAGAGCTGGAAGAGTGCAGTATCCTATATTTGAATCGCTACCGCGGTCATATTCAATTTTTGGCTCTATAGACATTTCGTCAAAAACAAGGCAACACAGTTTACTTTTCTCTTCCATATCATTCATTCTACTTTCAAGAATCAAAAAAATATCTTCCAACATTCCTGGACTAAATGGAATATTTTGAATTTTCATTTGAAGGGTTCTTGGTGAAGGAAGCTCAACATCAAGTGTTTTCCGAACCCGATTGTATTTGGTTGTATCACATCCAGTCCAGAGATTTAGTCCTTTTATAACGGATTCATCAGTATATTTATATGGTCTTGATGTTAATTTGCCAGCTGATGAATTATTAGTCTGTTGAGTGAGTTTCTTAAGTTGTTGCTTTAAAGCTTTATTTTAAGCAACAATTTCTTTTAGTTTAGCATTTAGAGCATTTATTTTGCTGGCTTGATTTACACATGTTTCATTTAACTTTAGATTTTCATTATCTGTTGGCAAAGCCTCTGTCTTAGACATTGTAGCTTGTCTTCAATTTGTTTCAAATTCATTATAACTAATATCCGTGTTTAATTTATTTTGATTTATATTCATATTTGATTCTGTCAGCAATTGTTTTGTAAAAATCGGATCCTTCAATGGGCAATGATCGTCATGCGCAGATGGATATATTTTTTTATTCTCTTTATCAGCGCAATAATTGTGTTCAGATACATAAGTATGTGCCAAAGTATTTGATCGGACCTGTAATTTCTTTGCTGCATCTTGCGAATATGCACGTTCTGTAGTTTCAAGTCACTCCATAGAATATATATGGTTGCGTTGCTTTGTGGATTTCTTCCTATTTGTCCTATACGGACACGTACAGAAATAACGTGATATGGCACCTTTACATAAGTGCTTCCGTCCAGCGGTAAACGATATATCCTTTGGATCAAAATGTACCTGAAATATAGAAAAATATTACAAGATTGAGAAATAGGACAAATATTGTTTAAAAATACTAGCTATCAGAAGCTTTATCTTCTTTACAGCTGGAAATGCATTAATGAAGATTAATTCCTATTACTTACCTTACAAACTCGGTGAGAAGTTGTGGGTTGCCAATTAAAGTGTAACGATGCCCCCCTAAAATGCATCGTCCCTACGTGGTGCCATCGGGAAAAAGGGGCGAGGCGCCTGCAAATAGATTATTATAAAATAATTCCCCGGTACAGCAGCTGTCGAAACCGCCAGTCTCGTCGGAAAATGCCGACTGTCGCCGGAGCCCGCCGATCGGAAACCTTCTCTCCCACGAGAAGCCGATCGGCGGAAATTGTCGAAGACAACCGGGGCAATTCGAGCGAGGCTGGCGGTTTAAGTATATAAAACAGCGACGTCGAGCCGCGAGAGCCTTTTTCCGCTCAACATTTTTCCGATCCAGATCGCTCCGAAATCACCAGCTCCTGAGCACTCCGAGACCGCTTTCCGAGGCCTGCTCGTTTCCGACGAACCTAGGGGGTAGGGTGTACCCTGCCTCTGCCGGGCGTTCCCGGCCGCCGGACAACCGCTGCAACTCTCTTTACTTTCTTCCGCATCTTCTTTTCCGAATCCCGAATTTCCTTCCCGATACTCGACATTCGAAAAGGGGTAGGGCGCTCCCTGCCTCTGTCGGGCGTTCCCGACCGTCGGGTATCGACTCCGTTCCTCTTCCCATGTTCGTGTTCGTTTCGCGTCGCGATTTCTTATTGCTGGCGTATACCCGCGTTCCGCCGTGTTGCAGGTTAGCACTCGCGACCGTACTCGTTGTACATATTTCCGCGCGTTTTAGACTTAAGTATTTCTTTTGCATTGTTCGCGTCCGCTTATTTGTTTCGTTTCTGTCTCGCCGTTATTCGCGTTGTGAATATCTATATGTAGGCTTTTCCGTTGTGTTTTATATTATCATTATATTATTCGTATTCTTTCTTTATTTTTTTTTGTTTTCTTTTTGTTATAATAAACTGTGATCGTTATAAAATATTGTGATATATTATTCTGTCCACCGAGCATTTCCGTACACTTCCGATCCGACGCGCGAATCCTCCTCCTGCCGAACTTCTTTTTATGCGAACCGCGAAACTATACAGTGCTTAAAACCGACGAGCTAGTCCGAGCATAAAAAATAAGGTAGTTACAAAAGTTATTTCCAAGAGCGGCTGCCCGTTTTTCGCGAAGGTCTGCATCTGACGGAAATTGAAAGCACGCATAATCCTTATTGCTGTTATTACTACAGCGATATGTGGCGCAAGTCGTTGGCATGGTGATGGATGTAAATTCTGTACATAAGATATGCAATATTTAATGCAAAGCGTGAAATAATGGGTAAAAATTCACAAAACATTGAAATATGAGTTTACTAACCTCATTCCACAGCAGTCGACAGGACACAGGAGTCGATGTTGAATAAATTGATAGTAAATTCAATATGGTAGCTACTACGAATTACTCCAGCCAATTAGAGAAATATATCGATCACGTGACACTTTGCGAATCTCTGTTATACTATAGGATCTCTAACATACTGTTACGCGCCCGAATCGTCACCCGCTATACCACGGAATCGGCCGTCTCGGATAGAAGAACAGCGCGTTGCCTGGTGATGGATGCGCTTCTGTTTTAACGACTTTGAGAGAAGCTGTCAAAGCTGTCGGACGTGTTTCTCTCTCTCGGAGTTTCTTTTACCGTTATCATTGTTCTGTGAACTGTGTTCTCAATAAATATCTTGTTTATTCCTTCTCTGACGCGTTGCTTATTTCGGCGGCTCGGGAGTGCGCGTTCGCGACGCGAGAGATATCCGCCGAACGAACGTGCAAGCGTAACATTTTGGGGGCTCGTCCGTGCGATCGGTTACGACGAAGTCAGTCATTCGTGATGTATTCGTTGCGATCTGCGCCGAAAAGGAGACTAGTGCAGGAGGATTCGTCTGCGGTGTCAGGGGATGGACAGGAGTCTCCCACAACGGTTTCGATCCTGCAGTCGGTGCTACAGGAGGTGCAACAGCTTCGTCAGGAGCAGCATCAGAGGCAGAAGCAGTTCGCGGCGTCTTTGCGGCAGCGAGACGAGGAGATCGCGCAACAGCGGCGAAAGCAGGAGGAATTTGCGGCGACGTTGCGGCGCAGGGAGGAGGAGATTTCCCAGCTGCGAGAAAGACTGCGAGGGAACTCCGTTTTTCAGCTAAGTTCCTCTGATAATGTTTCCGCGAATGTAAATCCGTCTTTTCACGGCGCGTTTTGTCGCGAGTGCAGCTAACCTTGTCAGCGCTGACGTGGACGTAGCGGAACGTCGCGAATTGCCCGCGAATTCTGTTGGGAGTGTTCGTCGTCGCGATCCGCCGATGTCGTTGCGGGAAGGGATGAGCGTTAAGTTAAAACCGGATATTTTTGACGGAAGTGCTCCTTTCCGCGAATTCTTCGCTCAGTTTAATCTTTTGGCTCGCGCAAACTGTTGGGATGAGGAAACTAAGACCGCCGTTTTAGTATCATGTTTACAAGGAAAAGCGCGAGCGGTATTGGAGAATTTGCAAAATTTGGAAAATTTTAGTTTCGCGGAATTAAAAGCTAAGTTGGAGTTACGGTTCGGAGAAGCGCATTCGCTTCAAAATTACTACACACAATTCACTAATAGAAGGCAAAAATTCGGAGAGAGTATCGCGGCTTTCGGAGCAGATGTCGAAAGATTAGCTCGATTAGCGTACCCTGAATCCACCGATTTGATGCTCGACAAAATTGCTTGTGCGCAATTTGTTTCCACCCTGTCCGACGGTTATATAAAAAGGGCATTACAGATGGAGGGTGTCGTGTCTCTCAGATTTGCCATAGAAAGAGCTAAAGCAATTAAATTGATTCAAGAAAGCTGTTTCGGGAATAAGGCTGAAAGTAATTTTTATGCGGAAAATAAAAAAAAGAAAATTTTTAATGAAAAGAAAGACGAATTTAATGGGGAGGTTAAAAAAGAGGAGGATGATAAGGAAAAGAGTAATAAAATAAATAAGAATGGAAAATTTTTCAAAAATAAAAACGGAATGAAAACGAGAGATAAGAAAGAGTGTTGGGAATGTGGCAAGGAGGGTCACTTTCGTTCTGAGTGCCCTGGCAGGACAGGGGCGGAAAACGGGAATTAGTCGAGCTTTACGGGGTCGGTTCGGCTGGGGGAGGAAATACCCCGGAAGATGATTATTTTATTAATGTTAATCAAGGTTCATGTGCAATTAATAATGAAATTTGTGCTTTTGATGTTACTGATGATTATTTTTGCAGGACTGATAAAATTGAAAATAAAAATAATGATTATGATTGTGTTCACTGTTCTTGTGTTGTTAATTTAAATGATTCTCTTGTACTAATCAATCTTCTTTCAGAATGAATAGAATTAATTGTAATTTGAAAGAATTTTATTATAAGGGGGAAACAAATGGCAAACCCTGTGTTTATAAAGTAGATACAGGCTCCGATGTCTCTGTTATTAATGAAAATTTTATTAAATATGAAAGGTCAGTAAAGAGAGTGGTTAATTGTAATATTAAATATCCCACGGGGGAGCAAGTTTGGTTTAAATATGGAACAATTGTAAAAGTTCGACTTGCGAAATATTCTTTGGAAGTTCCAATGCTAGTTGCGCAAATAAATGACGATTGTATTCTCGGAGTTGACTTCCTTAGATCATTTAATTTACAAAATGTTTTCGATTCGCTTTTTTTTAATCCAACTGAAACGGTTGTTGATTTGAGATGTTCTCGGATGCAAAGTGTTGCCATTATGGATGTTCCATTGAGCATGGCTGCGCTTTTTAAGAAAGGTTGCCAATATTTGAGCAATTTCGAAAAAGAAGATTTTGCCAGTTTTCTAAATGAATTTCATGATGTATTTTCGAACGATATTATTGTAGGAAATTGTAAATAGAGGGAACATGTTATTAATGTCAAAGATTCTCCCCCTATTAAGCAGGTGCCTCGTCGTATTCCCATACATAAGAGAGAGCAAGTAAATAAAATTATAAAGGAAATGAAGGACCAAGGTGTTATTGAGGAATCAAATAGTCCATGGTCTTCACCTGTGGTTTTGGTGAAAAAGAAGGATGGATCAACACGATTTTGTGTGGATTATCGGAAAGTTAATGCAGTAACGATAAAAGATTCATATCCTTTACCAAGAATAAATGATATTCTCGACCAGTTATCAGGTAACATTTGGTTCACTACCTTAGATTTGAAAAGTGGTTATTGGCAAATTAAGATTCGTTCACAGGATAAAGAAAAAACGGCCTTTTCAGTTGGTAACGGTCTGTGGCAATTCACAGTTATGTCCTTTGGTTTATGTAATGCTTCGGCAACGTTTGAGCGCGTTATGGAACAAATATTGAAAGAATTTCTTTTTAAGATTTGTCTAGTGTATCTCGATGATGTGATTATTTTCGGAAAGAGTTTTGTAGAAATGTTGTCGAATTTAAAAAAAATTTTTCTTCGCCTTAGAGAGGTGAATTTGAGGATAAATCCCAAAAAATGTGTTTTCTTTAGTAAAGAGATTAAATATTTAGGACATATGATTTCAGCAAAAGGTGTTTCTACAAACCCGGATAAAATAGCGGTGGTGAGAGAATGGCCAATTCCGCAAAATAAGAAACATTTAAGAAGTTTCTTAGGATTTTGCTCGTATTATCGTAAGTTCGTAAAAAGTTTTTCTTCTTTAGGAAAACCGTTATATGCGTTAACGGAAAACCAGACTAAATTTATTTGGGAGCAAAGACATCAAGAATCTTTTGATGATTTAAAGCGGATTCTTTCATCTCCACCGATACTAGCTTTCCCTAAAATAGAGGAAGAGTATATTTTCGACACGGACGCTTCAAATCAGGGGATTGGAGCGGTTCTGTCGCAAAAGCAAGATGGCGTGGAGAGAGTCATCGCTTACTTTAGTCGAGTACTTAGTAAAGCGAAAAGGAATTATTGTACGTCTATTAAGCTGACACAGCCACTTCAGCACAATCGAATAAAACTTACACAGAAATTTAGTGCTTTTTTGTTGCTAATTTGTTGCTCTATTCCCGATTTTGTTGCTCCAGCCAATTCCGAGAAAACAATGGCTGTGCTAGCTTAAGAATAAAGTTAGCACATCCACTCAAAAAAATAAAAAAAAATAAAAAAACAAGGCATATTCTTTTTGTGCTAATTTGTTGCTAATTAGTTGCTCACTTCCCGAATTCGTTGCTCCATCCCCAACCCTCGAAAACCACCCTTAGCGACTCCGCGTCAGCACACCACCTGTAAACTGTCAATTCTCCAAATATCTCGACTGATTACGGCTCTCTGATTTTGTTGCTCGCGATTTCCGACGATTACGATTTTGTCGCTCCACCCCCGAACCTTGAAAAACCACCCCTAGCCACCCAGAGTCAGCACACCACAAGTAAACTGTCAATTCTCCAAATATCTCGACTGATTACGGCTCTCTGGTTTTGTTGCTCGCGATTTCCGTCGATTACGATTTTGTTGCTACACCCTCAAACCTTGAAAAACCACCCCTAGCCACCCATAGTCAGCACACCACCTATAAACTGTTAATTTTCGAAATATCTCGACTGATTATGGTTCTCTGATTTTATCCGACGATTACGATTTTGTCGCTCCACCCCCGAACCTTGAAAACCCACCCCTAGCCACCCAGAGTCAGCACACCACCTGTAAACTGTCAATTCTCCAAATATCTCGACTGATTACGGCTCTCTGATTTTGTTGCTCGCGATTTCCGTCGATTACGATTTTATTGCTCCACCCCCGAACATTGAAAAACCATCCCTAGCCACCCAGAGTCAGCACACCAACTATAAACTGTCAATTCTCGAGATATCTCGACTGATTACGGCTCTCTGATTTTGTTGCTCACGATTTCCGGCGATTACGATTTTGTTGCTCCACCCCCGAACCTTGAAAACCCACCCCTAGCCACCCAGAGTCAGCACACCACCTGTAAACTGTCAATTCTCCAAATATCTCGACTGATTACGGCTCTCTGATTTTGTTGCTCGCGATTCCCGTCGATTACGATTTTATTGCTCCACTCTCGAACATTGAAAAACCATCCCTAGCCACCCAGAGTCAACACACCAACTATAAACTGTCAATTCTCGAAATATCTCGACTGATTACGGCTCTCTGATTTTGTTGCTCACGATTTCCGGCGATTACGATTTTGTTGCTCCACCCTCGAACCTTGAAAAACCACCCTTAGCCACCCATAGTCAGCACACCACCTATAAACTGTTAATTTTCGAAATATCTCGACTGATTATGGTTCTCTAATTTTGTTGCTCGCGATTTCCGACGATTACGATTTTGTTGCTCCACCCTCGAACCTTGAAAAACCACCCTTAGCCACCCATAGTCAGCACACCACCTATAAACTGTTAATTTTCGAAATATCACGACTGATTACGGCTCTCTGATTTTGTTGCTCGCGATTTCCGACGATTACGATTTTGTTGCTCCACCTCCGAACCTTGAAAAACCACCCCTATCTACCCAGAGTCAGCACACCACCTATAAACTGTTAATTTTTGAAATATCTTGACTGATTATGGTTCTCTGATTTTGTTGCTCGCGATTTTCGACGATTACGATTTTGTTGCTCCACCCCCGAACCTTGAAAAACCACCCTTATCTACCCAGAGTCAGCACACCACCTATAAGCTGCCAATTCTAGAAATATCTTTACGGATTACGGTTCTCTGATTACGGTTCTCCAGGTCAAGGTCATTGGGGGCGGTCTCATAATCGGTACTTTTACCTATTATGTCCACACACATATCCGCGCACGCGCCCGCCCACACAGCAGACAGACGGATAACACACATACACACACTGACAGATAGACAAATATATATACATTATAAAATAATAGAAGATGTATGTACTTCATTTAAATTGATTGATTACATATCAATAATATTATTATTGCACTCGAGATCATTTTACGATCGAGTTATTTCGAGAATTGACAATTTATAGGTGATGTGCTGACTCTGGGTAGATAGGGGATGGTTTTTCAAAGTTCGGGGATGGAGCAACAAAATCGTAATCGACGGAAATCGCGAGCAACAAAATCAGAGAGCCATAATCTGTCGAGATATTTTGAAAATTAACAGTTTATAGGTGGTGTGCTGACTATGGGTGGCTAGGGGTGGTTTTTCAAGGTTCGAGGGTGGAGCAACAAAATCGCAATCGCCGGAAATCGTGAGCAACAAAATCAGAGAGCCGTAATCAGTCGAGATATTTCGAGAATTGACAGTTTATAGTTGGTGTGCTGACTCTGGGTGGCTAAGGGTGGTTTTTCAATGTTCGGAGGTGGAGCAACAAAATCGTAATCGACGGAAATCGCGAGCAACAAAATCAGAGAGCCGTAATCAGTCGAGATATTTGAAGAATTGACAGTTTACAGGTGGTGTGCTGACTCTGGGTAGATAGGGGTGGTTTTTCAAGGTTCGGGGGTGGAGCAACAAAATCGTAATCGTCGGAAATCGTGAGCAACAAAATCAGAGAACCATAATCAGTCGAGATATTTCGAAAATTAACAGTTTATAGGTGGTGTGCTGACTATGGGAGGCTAGGGGTGGTTTTTCAAGGTTCCAGGGTGGAGCAACAACATCGTAATCGCCGGAAATCGTGAGCAACAAAATCAGAGAGCCGTAATCAGTCGAGATATTTCGAGAATTGACAGTTTATAGTTGGTGTGCTGACTCTGGGTAGATAGGGGTGGTTTTTCAAGGTTCGGGGGTGGATCGACAAAATCGTAATCGTCGGAAATCGCGAGCAACAAAATCAGAGAACCATAATCAGTCGAGATATTTCGAAAATTAACAGTTTATAGGTGGTGTGCTGACTATGGGTGGCTAAGGGTGGTTTTTCAAGGTTCGAGGGTGGAGCAACAAAATCAGAGAGCCGTAATCAGTCGAGATATTTCGAGAATTGACAGTTTACAGGTGGTGTGCTGACTCTGGGTGACTAGGGGTGGGTTTTCAAGGTTCGGGGGTGGAGCGACAAAATCGTAATCGTCGGAAATCGCGAGCAACAAAATCAGAGAGTCGTAATCAGTCGAGATATTTGGAGAATTGACAGTTTACATGTGGTGTGCTGACGCGGAGTCGCTAAGGGTGGTTTTCGAGGGTTGGGGATGGAGCAACGAATTCGGGAAGTGAGCAACTAATTAGCAACAAATTAGCACAAAAAGAATATGCCTTGTTTTTTTATTTTTTTTATTTTTTTGAGTGGCTGTGCTAACTTTATTCTTAAGCTAGCACAGCCATTGTTTTCTCGGAATTGGCTGGAGCAACAAAATCGGGAATAGAGCAACAAATTAGCAACAAAAAAGCACTAAATTTCTGTGTAAGTTTTTTTCGATTGTGCTGAAGTGGCTGTGTCAGCTTAATAGACGTAATTATTGTGTTACGCGACGTGAACTTTTGGCCATAGTACAGTCAGTGAAGGCTTTTCACCATTATCTGTATGGGCGAAAGTTTTTAGTGCAAACGGACCATGTTTCACTCAAATGGCTTATGTCCTTCAAGGATTTGGAAGATCAACTGGCACGTTGGATGGAAAGACTTCAACAATACGATTTTGAGGTAACTCATCGTAAAGGTCTCTCTCATAAAAATGCAGATCGTCTGTCGAGGCGTCCTTGTGCCGAAGACTTTTGCCGATATTGTACAAATGTGGAGTTGAAGGATATTTCCAAGCAAGAAAAATTAGTTGGAAGAATAATTCTGGAAGAAAGAAATTCCGTGGATTGGCATGAGGAACAGTTGGAGGATCCTTTTGTTTCCTTGTTTTTATCTAGAAAAGAAGCAAATGAGGAACGTGGCAGGAAGGATTCCTCTGTGGCAGGAAGTAGCGGCGAAGGCGAAGGATATTTCCACCAAAGTCTATTGGTCTTATTGGGACGCTTTAATCGTAAAGGATGGCGTTCTTTTCAAGAAATGGCAAGCCCCGAATTTAAAAAAAGAAATTTTTCAACTAATAATACCCAAAAGTCGAGTCAAACAAATTCTGGAGGAGGGACATAATTCCCCTACGGGAGGGCATTTCGGTATCAATAGAAACGTTTTCGTAATTTGTCCAACGTTTTATTGATACCGAAAGAAAAGGTCCTCCCGGGAAAGGAAAGTCTCCTTTGCAGGTTTATAACGTTGGGGCGCCTTTCGAAAGAGTCCAGATGGACGTTCTTGGTCCTTTACCCGTAACTTCCTCCGGAAACAAGTATTTGTTAGTTGTTGTAGATTGTTTTTCCAAATGGGTAGAGGCTATTCCTTTAAAAAATGTTACATCTAAAACTATTGCAGAAGAGTTTCTAAATCAAATTATTTCCAGGCATGGAGTTCCCCTAGAGGTTCATACTGATCAAGGGAGGAACTTTGAATCACGAGTCTTCCGTGAGTTGTCGCATGTATTAGGGATTAAAAAGACAAGGACGACCCCTCTCCACCCACAGTCGGATGGACAGGTGGAACGTCAGCATCGCACAATTTCGAATTATTTAGCGAAATTTATATCGGAAAATCAGAAAGATTGGGATAAATGGATCCCACTATATTTACTAGCATATAGGACTTCTAGACATGAGGCCACTGGAATGTCTCCAGCGGAGCTTTACCTTGCGAAGGATCTCAGATTGCCAATGGATTTGTTACGCGGTAACCCACCTGATGTTGAAAAAACAGATTTTTCATTAGAAGGTTATTCCAGTAAAGTAAAAAGGAAATTAGAGAAAATTCATGAAGACGTAAGAAGGTGATTAGATATAAAATCTTCACAAACAAAATCCTGGTATGATCAGAAAGCCAGGCGAATTCATTTCGAAGATGGGCAACAAGTTTGGTTTTACAATCCTCGAAGAGTGAGAGGGAGAGCTCCCAAGTTGCAATGTAGCTGGGAGGGCCCTTATTGCGTAGTAAAAAAACTTAGTGACGTGGTTTATTGTATCCGCAAGTAGTAGATAGACTAGGAGGATTCGAACTCGGGAGCAATGAGGGGGGGTGAGGTGCGCGGGGAAGGTACGGGGGAGGGGAGGTTGCCGCTGGCCGCCTTATCGCGCCGCCGCCGCCGCGCCGCAGGCTCCTTGCCCTGGGGCCTTATCGCGCCGCCGCCTCCGCCGCCCCTTCGCCCTAACCGCCGCGCCGGGGCCTCCCCCCTGTCGTCCCCCTCGGGATATTTCGTTACAAAAAGGCCGCCACAGCCGATGAAGTCATCGGGCGACGACAGCAAGGATTAAATAAATAAATGTTACTTACGTGCATCGGTAGTATCAGTGGTAGCTCTCCCCCGATTTACCTATCGCCACTCCGTATGCAGGTGGGCGAGGAGTAGGAGGAAATCCTCCACTTCACCCACCTGCATATGGTGCATCAGCACCTGGTCAATCGGGGGAGCCTCACCGACGACGTTCTCGTCGTCCACGACGACGTCCTCGTTGTCCACGTCGACGTAGTCGTTTACGACGCGTACTTCTCCAATGATGACGACGTCGTCGTCGTCCTCGTCGGCGTCGTCGTCGCCACCGTTCTCGTCGTCGATGACGACGACGTCCTCCATAGGAGGTGATGGAGGGGGTGTCGGAGGTAACCATGGAGGGTTCTCAATATCCATAGCTACCTCCATGGCTACCTCCATGGCAATGTCTATGGCGATGTCCATCGCC
Source organism: Cyphomyrmex costatus (assembly GCF_001594065.2). Classification (NCBI taxonomy): domain Eukaryota; kingdom Metazoa; phylum Arthropoda; class Insecta; order Hymenoptera; family Formicidae; genus Cyphomyrmex; species Cyphomyrmex costatus. Next base: position 12,198 of record NW_017275727.1, read on the forward strand.
CCCTCTAATCGTGTAACGTCTTCGAAAAACTCTCTCAAAAATTGTTCGCGAGGGGGCTCGCGGTACCCCATGTTTTTTTTTGTCTTTTTTTTTAATTTCACGCGCCCACGCACACACACACACACGCACACGCACACACACCCTCACTCGCGCACACATACGGCGATCTTCCCGCGTTAGCGGCTTTCGCCACGATTGCGGAAGAACTTTGGACAAAATTACGGCGCACGCAATTACGCTCGTCAGGTCAGACGAAAGAACACTGACGACGAGATGCATCGGCGAGAAAAACGTCTCGGCCCTATCTAATGTATATATAAAAACAATTGCGGCGGCCCTATCTATTGTATATAACAAGAACTCCGGTGCCGCCGTAAGGTAGCCGACGGCCTACGTACGATTACTTTACAAATATAATCGCGCGTAGTCTAACGCCGAGATTCGTTTCGAAGGATAATTTTATTTTAATCGTGCAATATATACTTATATTTAATCGTGTAATATATATAATTGTAGTATAACGCGCGGGAGGGGAAAGAAAGGCTAGGAAGAAAGTACGCGTGTGCAGAGTATATATATTTTTTTTATTCATAATTTTGTAGTACAGTAAGTGTTATACATTATTAATTTTAATCGCGCGTTAAAAACCAAAGCGAGAAGCTCGCAATCGACGAGCTGGCGTTTGTCGAAGACGTCGCTCTCGCTTATAGCGTTCGCGACGTTGGCGAAGCGCGTGTACTTGATGTCGATGGTATCGACGAGTCGGGACAATCGCTCGAAGGTAACGTCGATGCAGCCGTCGAGATCGAACATACGGCGTAGCGTCGATTCAATCATCGTGACGTGTACGGTCGGGGATTCAAGTCGTACGAGCGTAAGATCGGTGTGCGCGTAGATCGCTACCGTGATCGGTCCGACGGTTACGAAATTGTCCTTGTGCTCGTTGCGCAGCAACTTGTAGATGTTCAGTCGCTGCTTGTAGAGTCCCTTCCACGTTTCGAGGGACATGGGCAGTTCGCGTCCTTGATGATCGCCCAGAACGATCTCCACGTAGCTCGGTGGACCGACGTTGACGCCGATCTCCAGAAACTTGTAGCCCGTTGCTGTCAGCTCGTAACGTCGACTCAGAATGCGCACCGCGCGACGCTTCGTCCTGCGTACGACGGTAATTAGTAAAGTCGAAGGAAAATAAAAGAAGAGTAAAAACTTACGATTCCTTCTGAGGGCTGCCCATCTCGGAGTAGAAGCCGAACATGATCCGTTCGTGCAGACGAGCGTAGCGAGAATGATCGGGTAAATAGCGCAAATCGAAGGGAGTGGAGGGAAGAGAGTGGGGGAGAACCTGTCGCGACAGGTCAAACGATTCCAAGAATTGTTTTTGTTCGTAAGACTCGCTGTTATCGCAAACGATTTCAAGAAATGTTTTTGTTCGTAAGACGGTAGGGGAAGGAGTGTTTATTTTATCGAGGAGGCCTCCGCGGTGGTAATGGTGGAGGAGGGGGAGGACTTCGAGGACGCACGTATTTCGACGACGTTGATGGCTCGTCCTTCGACGTAGGCAACTCCCAATAGTATCTTTGGTTTTGCGACGATGGCTTGTCCTTCGACGTAGGCAACTCCCAATAGTATCTTTGGTTATGCGACGACGGCTTGTCCTTCGACGGCTTGTCCTTCGACTCCCAATAATGGGTGTGTTTCGTCGGTTTAAAAGCGGTATCCTTCGAACCGCTGCCCCCCATTGCGCTCGGCACACTTTCGATGTGGACAGTCGGTCAATCGGTGTATGCCGTGACGCTCGTAAGATTACGAATGAACGAAAAGAGCGTTACGCACCGTCTATATACTGTCGACGCGTATATGCATACATACTACGTACATAAACAAGGGAGAGAAATAAAAAATAAATACAAAGTAAATACGTTTACGTAATTTTTATTTTAAAAAATACAAGGTAAATACGTTTACATAATTTTTATTTCAAAAAATTTCTTCGCAACCACCAGTTATACAGTTTGAATACATTTTGCATGGCGCAATTCGTAGCGTGATGTCCGCATCGCGTAGTATCAGCGGCATCCATATCGGCTAATGATAGGGTGTCCTCGTAAACCGCATCCAGGGTCTCGATGTGCACGCGTTCGTCGTCCAGAAGCAAGTCTCGCAGCCACGTTCGTTTCTCAAGTCCCTTGACGTACACCACAGCATCCTCCTCCCCGCATGCAGCACTGGTAATCAGGCGTTTCGCCTCGCTGTACGGGGTCGTCCCGTCCGTCCATTGCAATCCATGGTGACAGGCAATCAACCAGGAAGCGCAGGACCTGTCGGATCCTGTCAATGACCTCCATGGTACGGGACTCGTAAAGACGTAGTGAGCGAGCACGGTCCCGCATTTCAGCACCGCCGCTTCCTTCACGACGAATCGCCCATTGACGACGAAACCCTGCAGATCCACGAACGTCGGTGTGTGCATGTCGACTGATGCAAACGATGTTTCGTGGACGTTTATATCGCGCGCTTAGACGATCTTGCGCACAACGTTGGTCAGCGGGTTGTACTCGATCACGCGATCGTGTATGATGAGGCAGTAGGCAGCGGTATTAGCGGGAGCGTTCTCTTTGAGTTCAAAGTCCAAACGCACGTCCACGGTGCCGCTCTTGACCGATTCGTTCTGTCGAGAGCAGTCGATGATTGCTATAGGGAAACGATCCCTAAAGAAATCCGCCCTGAGTAACGTTTCACCTCTTTCGCGGAGGATCTGATAGTACGATGTACGGAAACGTACGAACATGTCGTACAAAATGGCGTTTTTGCGTTTGTCCTAATCTAGATTTAGATCATCGTACGGGAAAAAGTCGGAATTCAGATAGAGTTTCACGTTGGTTAGTTTACAATTGTCGAAGTAATTTGAATACTTTGTCATGTTGTTCTTTCTATCGGTCTGCAGAGCAAAGATGACGTATCGCGGCTTCTCGAGCTGAGTCGTAGTCTTGATAGCCCACGAGTGCTTGGTCGTGCTCGGTAACAGAGGATACTCGTACAGATCCCACGAACGGAAACTCATACTGAGATATCGTCCGTTCTCCAGGATACGCAACATGGACAGTTTATTGACTTCGTTCAACGTGACGTGGGGCATTCGCCATTGTATCTTGAACAGTTCGAGTTTCGGCTCGGCCGCTGGATCTCCCTTGACGCAATTGGTGTCATTGCGCGCTCGTATCAGAATCAGTTCGTGACGCGCGTTGATCACCACGCGTTTGTAATCCTCGCAAAAGCCAAACAGCATGTTCAACGGCACGTAAAAACTAAAGTATCCATCGCTCGATACTAGTCTTTTTACATCGTTGTCAAAAACCGGATGCGGAAATCCTGCATTCTCCATATGATACGCGTAGTCACTAGAAAACGTTGCGTAGCCCTTCAAGAGGCTAGCCATTCCGACGTTTCTGCCACGATCGATCTCAGTGCCGTTGAGTTCGTAGCGAATTTCCTCAAACATGAACGCCATGCAATTGACCCCAAGCTGCGGCTTTGGGTCCGCGTTTTCCTCTTTCGACGTGAGTCTTCCCTCGACGTAGAGCGAGCTTTCGCAGGGTAACGCGTACAGATCCTGCTGCTGTATGGGTATTCGTATCTCGTCGCTGTGTCCGAACGTCGTGTTCACGTATGGATTGTACGTGTGAGTCTCGATCTTGACGATGCGATCGTCGAAGACCGGCTTGTTCTTGACGTTCAGAATGTCGGTCATCGTTCTCTGCGCACCGCGAATCCCAGAGATTTTAAAAACTCCACGTTCGAAGCACTGAGCCTCTTCCTCTTCTTTTCGACGCGTCCGGATGAGCGAGCACTGTCGAGCTGCGCGAAGGATACGTTATCTATCCGCTGGTTCAACACGAGCATCTCACGCGCGCGCGCCCTATCGCTGTAGCCGTCTCACGTGCAATCTGACGGTGATCTCCTCCCCGCGAAAATCGATCGGCCGTCCGTTCTGATCGACGACGCGTATCGTTAGATCGGTAACGCTCCGTGCGACGATCGGAAGGTAAATGATCTGCGTCGGCCTTTCCGACACCTTATCTCCCGGTGGAACTTGCGGTGAAAATTCGTGTATCGTGTGCACGCTGTTGCCGTTGCTGTACGCGCCCGCAGTCAAGTTGCACTCCACGCGGACGATGTTCACGGTCATGATGTTGATCGATGCGTCCGACTGGTGCCATTTTCGCGGTTCCAGTACGCGCTTCGAGAATCCCAGCAGCGACCCGATGCTATTGGGTTTGTCAAAGTTTATTCGGTAGGCGCACGCGATCTCGCATCTCATCGTGTTGTAGTTTGCGCGGAGCGTTATCGGGTACTCCGCGTCGTCGTCGTCTCCGCGCACCGCGCCATCGGGCAGCGGACGTTTCCGCGAGATCGCGCGTTTCAGAAAGTCGTTTATGGCTCGCAGTTCGTACGAACCCTTGGGGATCGTAATCTCCTCGTCGTCGTTTCCAAAGTAAAATTTGTCGTTGGAATCGTTCACGTTCGGTATCGTGTTATAGGTCTCGAACATCGTCAGACCGAGCTCGTAGTCGCCGTCGCTCAGGTCTATCGCTGGAAAGTAGCAGGCCGCGAGGACGCTGCTCCTCCCGCTCAGCGTGAGCGTCAGCGACATGACGGTTCGACGAGTACTGAGATCGCACGACGTCTCGTAGGGCTTTTTAAAATTCAACGGTTCGTAGAAACCGCAGGCACATCTGTCCGCAAAAGGTCTGATCGTACGTCTGATACGACGTTCGATTGTACTCTATCGCGGTAGAAAAGCCGAAGTATCGCACGATTTCCTCGGGTGGTCGGAGATTGCCGAAACTGTCAAAGTACACGACGCGGTTCTTCCTCTTCGCGTACGCCACCCAGTGAGTACCAGGTCCCGTGGCGTCGTCCAGATTCACGATACCGCTCTCGTTGCGGCGCGCGCCGCTCGTCGGTAACGCGTTGCGCATGAAGACCCCCCTAAAGTACGGTACGCGCATACGCCGCGCGAGCCGGTCCAGTTGCACGTTGGTGGGTGCGCCCGTGGGCATTCTTATCGTTTCTTCGACGTTTTTTTTTGTTCTCCTTTCTGTCCGTGTCAGCGTTTGTACGGGGCGAGATAGAGCCCTCGGCCCTGCTCCATCGCGCGATCGTGACGTTGCAGCTCCTCGAGCTGACGTCGAGCAGCTTTGCTGTCGTTCACCGCTTTCGCCACACCGGCCGCTCCGCCGATCAGGGTGCCCAACAGTGGCAGAATCGGCAATACGCCGCCTCGTTTCGCGGTCGGAAGAATCCGTTTCCTCGCGGTACGTTTGGTAGGTTGTTTTTCCCTCTTCCTCTTCTTCATACCCATGCCGATCTTGGTCTTAGCTTTCATCGCTGCCCAGATAGCCGCAGCGGCGGCTCTCTCGCCCAGAGCCGAGTCTCTCGCGGTGACGCGTTTTCGCGCCTCCGCGGCGAGTACCTCGTCCGCCGCGTGCCTGTTGGCGAGATCGTTGCTCCGAGAGTACGCGATGTCGTGCTCGCGGCACGCCGCGTCCAGCGGATTCACTCCCGCGTCGCCTCTGGCCAATCGTTTCCTCAGTCGAGTGCCGGGGCCGCAAAACTAGTAGCCGGGGATATGCAACTCGAACGGAAGCGCGTTTATCGCCCGATTCAACAGGTTCCTCGCTGACATTCGCCGCAATTCTTTATCAACGGCGCTGGACCGTCGACGTGCGTCTGCTGACTCGGCAGGTTGTAGTGCTTCAGGCAACTCGGTACCGTTGAACCTCCGAATCGGCTCGTATGTGCTCGGGCAGTCTATAGTCCCACAACTGATCTATGTACTGCTCGCACTCTCGCAGCAGAATAACCTTAGTCCATATTCCAGCTCGGCGGAGGTCAAGCTGTGCAGACGGTCCTACGCGACGACGAACATCTCGATCACTGAGCGATTTCGCTCCGCGCGTCTCTATAAATAGGCCCGCTCGCGGTGAAGGTTTTTCAGTCGCGAGTATGCGGTTCGTGCGTCAGTCGCGCACTATCGAGGTGCCGAATCTCGACGCCAAAGTGCAGACGGAGAGGGAAACGTGCAGGAATGGAAACATGCTGCCGAGTACCGTACGCGCTATCGTCTGCGGCCCGTCGAACTGCGGCAAGACCAACGTGCTGATAAGCCTGCTCGAGAGTCCGAACGGCGTACGTTTCGAGAACGTGTACGTCTACTCGAAATCGTTGCGACAGCCAAAGTATCGCTACCTCGAAAAATTGCTGACACCTATCGACGAGATCGGCTACTTTACGTTCTCCAACAACAGCGACGTCGTTCCGCCGAACGAGGCGCTACCGAATTCCATCTTCGTCTTCGACGACGTGGCGTGCGACAAGCAGAACGCGGTGCGCGAGTACTTCGCGATGGGTCGACACGCCGACGTCGATTGCTTCTATCTCTGTCAGACGTACGCGAGGATACCCAAACATCTGATACGCGACAACGCGAATCTGCTGATTCTGTTCGAGCAGGACGGTACCAACCTGAGACACGTTTACAACGACCACGTGAACACCGACATGTCGTACGACGCGTTTCGCGCGCTGTGTCGCGAGTGTTGGCGACACAGGTACGGATTCGTAGTGATAGACAAGGACAGTGCGATCGCAAACGGCAGATACAGAAGAGGATTTAACGAGTTCGCGATACCGTAACGCCGTCATTCGTCGTTCGTACCTCGACCGAGATGGCTAACGAGCGCGAAAAAATCGCGAGGGAGATCGAGCGGACGAGCGAGTCGATCCGCAGGAAGCACCGCGCTCTGAAGACCGGTAGAATCGACGAGGACCGTGCGCTGGACAGGCGTTTCGGGCCTATCGTCGAGCCGTTGCGACGGATCGCCGGTCCCGTCGTGCGCGCAACGAAGACAGAGTCGTATGCCGCTACTCCTAAACGCAAGAAGGAGGAGGAGGAGGAGGAGGAGGACTTCTTCGTGACTCCGCGCACGCGTTTCTTCGATCGAACGCCGATAACCTCCACACCGCATGCACCTACCCAACCGTCAGAGTCATTCGACGACGTTTCCGAAACGACGTACGCGACGCTCGCGATACCCGATCAGAATCATTCGTCGGAGAACCGAGAGAAATCACGAATTAATATGGGCCCGCTGAGTCTGAGGTACGTCGAGCCTGTCCTGCGAGGACTCAACGACAGCGGGATGGATCGCGTGTACGGCGCTTACTTGGACAAGGACGGATTGATGCTCGGCAGTAAGCGTTTCGACGTGGATAACGAGGATAACATAATTATCGACGGCGTGCGACACGCCGGTACACCCGGCCTCTACGAGCTGATCTTCAAGAGAATTCCCGACGATACGCTTCAAACGGAACAAGACATGCGCGAGTACAAGAGCCTGCTGCAGGCGACGAACGCGCACAGACACAAGCACCATCCGCTGGGCCGAGTACTGGCCAACAGGGGACACAAGTACAGGAATGTAATAAAGCCGTTGGTCACGCCTAAGAAAAAATCGGGAAAAGGAGTACCTCGCGCCATGACGTTGAACGACGGCGCGATCGAGTACGTGCACTGGGACGATCCCAACGAGCTGGTGGAACGTCTGCGGTTGCTCGACGCCTCGCATCGAGCGGGCAACGCCGCTCACGGCAACGAGATGCTCTCGATCATCGAGGAACTTCGCGAAGCGGGCGTTATTATAAATTGAGTAGCGTTTCGACGAAACGACTCAGTCGACCGTCGAGTATCATTATGAGCGTCGAGAGGCGCAGACTCGTCGAGGAGTTGCACGCTCCGGCGAGAAGAAATTTTCCGCGAAGACGCGTCGTGGTACGGGGATACGACGATCTGTGGCAGGCCGACATCGTCGAGATGCGGCCGTACTCGAGCCAGAACAGGGGCCGTCACTACGTGCTCACCGTCATCGACGTGCTGAGCAAGTACGCGTGGGCCGCGCCGCTCGGGAGCAAGGGCGGTAGCGAGACGGCCGACGCTATCGCGAAGATAATTCGCGAGAGCGGGAGATGCCCCAAGAACCTGCAAACGGATATGGGGAAGGAGTTTTACAATTCTCATGTGGAGAAACTCTTGAAGAAGCATGACATCAATCACTACTCCACGTATTCCGTAATGAAGGCGTCGGTGGTCGAGCGGTTCAATCGTACGTTGAAGAACGACATGTGGAAGATGTTTACGCTCAACGGCACGTACAAGTGGGTCGACGCGCTGCCGCGTCTCGTGTCGGATTACAACGCGCGCAAGCATCGCACCATCGGCATGCGGCCCGCCGACGTGACCCCCGCTGTCGCCGAGAGACTCCTGGACACGGTGTACGGCGCGATAAAGATCGCCGGTCCCGCGAGGTTCAAAGTGGGCGACGCGGTACGCGTGAGCAAGTACAAGACGATCTTCGAGAAGGGCTACACGCCGAATTGGACCACGGAGGTGTTTCGAATCGTCAGAGTGCAGAGGACCAATCCCGTGACGTATCTCCTGAAGGATTATCGCGGCGAACCGGTCGCCGGAGGATTCTACGAGCACGAGTTGCGTCGCGTCGCTGATCCCGACGTGTATCTCGTGGAGAAAGTACTGCGTAAGAAAGGAGACAAGGTGTACGTCAAGTGGCTGGGATTCGACGGATCGCACAATTCGTGGATAAATAAACGAGACGTCGTGTGAATAATAATAATTTTTTTATTCGTATATAAAATATATATATATATATCAATATATGTATATTTCAAAAATAAATATATCAATGTATCACGATATCGTTGTCGTTCTTTATTCCTTTCAATACTGCAACGATACACACGTGCGTACAATGACGATAAAGTATAAAACTCTCTCTGTAACGTTACCATACGTGCATGCGAATGACTGCGGAGTACAAACTCAGTATATAACTCAATACGCAACACTCAATACGTAAAACTCAATACATAAAACTCAATACGTCTAGGTACAAGTTCAAGTATAAGTAAAAGTACAAGTTCAAGTATAAACTCATAACACTCGATACGTAAACCTCAATACATAATACTCGATATGTAAAACTCGATACGTAAACCTCAATACATAATACTCGATACATAAAACTCTATACATAAAACTCAATAAGTATAAACTCAGTATAAAAGTACGTAAACCTCAATACATAAAACTTAATACGTAAAACTCGATACATAAAACTTAATACGTCTAGGTATAGGTACGAGTATAGGTATGAGTATAAGTATAAACTCAGTATAAAAGATACATAAAACTCGATACATAAAACTTAATACGTAAAACTCGATACATAAAACTTAATACGTAAAACTCGATACATAAAACTTAATACGTCTAGGTATAGGTACGAGTATAGGTATGAGTATAGGTATGAGTATAAGTATAAACTCAGTATAAAAGTACGTAAAACTCAATAAGTATAAACTCAGTATAAAAGTACGTAAAACTCAATACATAAAACTTAATACGTAAAACTCGATACATAAAACTTAATACGTCTAGGTATAGGTACGAGTATAGGTATGAGTATAGGTATGAGTATAAGTATAAACTCAGTATAAAAGTACGTAAAACTCAATAAGTACAACGCAATATAAAAGTATGTAAAAGTATATGTACACAACACTCGAGCTACACTATCCGGTAATGCCCCCACGGTAAGGTGTTCGTCGATTCCGGTACGACGTATCGTTTGTCGTCGTACGGACTCAGAGCGATCTTCTTCTCCGACACCGTGTACACCCGGTGTAACTTGGATCGTATGCACGCCTGCCTGCGCGTCATTTCGATGTCATCCTTCAGGCACCGGGTGTAATCCTCGAACGATATCGTTCGCGCTACGACGCTGCTCTTCACCCCCTTCGCCTTCTTCGTGTCCCTCTTTCCGTCGACGCGCAGAGCGTACATCTTCGCTCTGAGCCCGACGAACTCGGTCATGATGGCGCCGTTGTTCTCGTCCTTCATGAGACCGGGCACCTTCTTGTTCGCGAGGGGCATACCGTACGCGTTGTTCGCGGGATAGTCGCTCGTGTCGAATCTGTCTATGTCGCGTTTCATGGTTTCGTACACGTCGTCGCACTCTACACGGTAGATCAGACTGTCCGTGTCGGTGTACATGATCTCGCATCTATCGCGAAACAGCGGCGTCATGTAGTCGTGGTGAAACTCGTACAGGCACGTTTTCGAAATGTCCAGGATGCACATACCCACGTAGATAGGCTTGTCGAATTTCACCTCGAGTTTACGCAATTCGACCGCTATCAGGTTCTCCGCGAAGACGCTGCGGCTGTGGAAATTAGGTTTCGCGATCAACGCCTCAGCGCCGTATCGTCCTTCCCACGCCGTCACCAGTTTAACGTCGACGCGTTCGCGCACGTTCTCCATCGTCTTGCCGAACACCGCGTTGTTCATCAGTTTGTACAGGTTTTTCTCGAAATCGTTTTTCGCGCGCGTTCGAAACTGCGTGTTGAGTTCGATGTAGTCGCGGAGCCAGGCCGATTGCGCGAATCGCAACACTCGATGGATCTTCGTTACGCGAAGACCGTGACGCGTGCACTGTTGCAGGTTGCGGTAGTGGACGACGTACCGCTGCTTGTCGCTTACCGTCGCGAGAAGCTTGTCGTCCCGCTTGCCGGGCGGTTTCTCTCGCGTCGGGCAGAACGGCAGGTCGGCGTGCGCGTCGTGAAGATGTTGCGGATACTCGAGATCCACCTCGAGGATGTACCCGGTTGGCGAATCCAACGCGACGGTAGTGTAGTCGAAACTGTGCGCGTCGTCGACCCATGCAAAGTCGGCGTAGGGCAACGGTTGGCACATCGCCCAGCCGTACAGGTTGTTGACGTCGTAATACATGAGGTACGACGACGGTTCCGACGGGTCGTACGACCGCATGTACTTGTTATTGGCCCGCGCGTATCTGCCGGAACACTGGCTGAGACCGCCGCGTATGCCGCGCTCGACGAACATCACCATATCTATGTCTGTGAGTAACTCGAACTTCACGCGCGTGTGTTTGAGCATCGCGTCCCACGTGAAACCGGGCAGGGTGTAGTAATGCGCGGGATCGAGTCCGTAACTCGCGACGCAACTGTCTCGAAAGTTCTCAAACACATCGGCCAACAACAGGACGTCAGTTTTTAAGTAGAGATCACTGTACTCTCCGAGCATTCGCACGGAGAACCGCTGCCACACGTTCTCGGCGTGCGCGTAATCGCTCTCGGACACTGTATCACCCGTCAGCGAGCTGTGGAACGATTCGCGCGGCGGCAAGCGCGTATCGTTCAGTCTCTCCACACTGTCCACGTACTCGTAGGGGAACACCCCTTTACGAGTGAGCAGATCGAAGTCTTCGTCTGATAGAGCCGAAAATTCGGAACGCACGATTTTCAGTTTGTCCTTGTCGAGGTACGACGCCAATTTGTCCAGACCCGCACTCAGAAACTTGTACGAGTCTATAAACCGTAGTTTCACGCACTTTCGCGAGTCTTTGTCACTGGTGTCTTTGACGTGTTTCGTAAAGGAGATGTACTTCTCCTTGGTCAGGGGAAGTAGCTCCACCTGTCCCTGGAATCGCGTCGCTATCTCCTGTACGATGAAGTGCGCGTCGTACCCCGACAGGTTGTGGAGCACAACCGGAACGTACGGAGAGTCCTTGTAGTTCACGTTGCATCCCTTGTGCGCCGGACCGCGGTATCGCCCGGTGAGGTGACAGTGGTCGCGCGCCCGCTCGTCACCCGGGGCGAACGGCCTCTCGCAGATGTGGCAGTGCGTCGCGCTGTCGAATCTCCGCCAGTCGTCGCGCGTAAAGTCCATGGGCCGGTTGGTCGTTAGCGCGTTCTTCACGCGGTGCGCCAAGGCCTCTAGCTGGCTCGCGAACCAACTGACGCAGTCGTTGCCCCGCCGACATCCGTATTCGGATAACGCGCCGTCGTACAAGCAGTGCACGTAGTACGCGATACTAAACACTTCGTGCCGCTGGTACGCGTACGACGACGCCGATGACGCATCCTCCGTCTTCGTCAGCATGCACTCCAAGTCGGCGTACACGATAAACGGTGCCCGCTCCTTCCTGGAGTGCTTGCTGAACTCCAACCATTTGTCGTCTGTGTCCGGTAGGCGGATGGCGCACGTGTTGAGTTTTTGGCAATCCTCGCTGTGCCTCTCCAGTTTCTCGTTGGAGGAGAAGTAGTGGAGGCACCTGCAAACGTCAAACACTTATTGGTACACCATTTTCAGCTTACTATTGTATTTCACTTATCGCACTTACCGGTCGCAGAAGTATTTCTTGTGCTCCTTTTTGTTAATCTGCGCGCTCACTAGGCGGGACAGATTTTTGATGTATGCGAAATGGCCGTCGCCGTCTTGCACGTACAAGAGGTTGACGTGTCTGCCCCTCTTGTAATCGGTGAGCCGCAGAGGGAGGACGTTCCCGTCCTCGATGCCGTACACGTTGATCGAGATATCGTTCGACCGCTCGAATTTCGCAACGTCCTTGAGCGTTACCGGAAACTCGATATCCGCGAAGTTGAGCACTTTCGAATAATGCGGATACGACGATTCACG
>NW_017275727.1:25352-27334 GCF_001594065.2 Cyphomyrmex costatus
CACCACCACCCACGTGCACGAACCGTCGTTCTAAAAGTGTTCGCGCACCTTCGAGTCGCGCGATCCTCGCCACCGCGGATTGTCTATGCCCGACGGTGAGACGCGGACGCTTGGCGCGACACTCGAGGCTCTCGATGCACTCTTTGCATCTCTCCAGCCACGCGAAGCACTCGCCCAATGTAGCTACGCGACCGCAATGTTCGAGCAGTTCGCGTTCTAAACGCTCGTAGTCTTCCATTTTAGAAACAAGAGAGTTATTCGGAGCACTTGCACGTTACTCGTTCACACGTTTTGCAAGCCCGCACTGAATACACAATGTCATATAGGCTCATCACCGTTTTATTGTAGTAGAAGGATGACAAACACTTTCGACATCCACAGAAGTCCTTAGCACACCCGTCACGAAATAGTTTCTTTATAGCAGGATTCCTTTCAGGATTGTACTGAAGCATACTTTCACAGTTTATCATCACCACTCCAGCTCTTGTACCGCTATACGTGTACATCGTAACGCAATTGCCGTATTTCCGAAGTTTTTCCGTGATATATCCGATATATCCCACACAATTATTTTCTGATGCACTGGCATTTCCAGTTTCACGATTCTTAAACTCGTCTAATAACCGCGTGTATGCTTCTCGTCGCGCGCGCAATGGCCATAAGTCAGTTGGAATCCTTCAATGTCTGTTTTTTTCACGACGTGTCCACCGTCTATCTCCCGATCGCGAATTATATACACCGGTGATGTCCACGCACTATCGTATTTACTCTGCGGATCTTTGAGAACTGCATACACATCTCTCAGTTGATAATGATATCTTCTGTCACATTCGTCGAGATCATACATCCAAACTATTACGTCGGTATATGACAGGTTTTTTATTCTATTTTTATCTTCATCTTCGTCGGAAGACTCACTGTCTTCGATATTGACATTTTCTATTACGCGATCACCGTGTATCTCTCGAATTATATGCACCGGCGATGCCTGCACATCCTTCCTCGGCAAATTTTCGACGAGATTGTTCACACATTTAAAATAATTGTCCCAATCTTCGTCCAGCAACGGATCCGTTGATTCGTTGGTTGCCATTATATTTTCTTACACTGTGCAGATAGGGCAGCACGGGAACACCAGACACATGAGTTTCCGGCAATTGGAGCACGTTTCGGCGCTGAGGACCTCGATGAAATCGGTGTCGTGCTTCCTGATCATCGAACCGACTTCGGCGATGTTGTTGACCATGCACACAGGGCTAGCGCTCCGCCGTGTAGCACTGGATCGTTTAACGCGAAAAACACCCAGGATTTGCGCGTCCGGGATAATTTTTCGCACACGATCGTTCTCAAGATCGCTGACGCATCTACGGATAACACGCTGTCGTCGGAAGACTCGACGTCCATAACGTCTTCGACGTCCATCAATTTGTCACACACTGCGTATATTCGGCTTGCACACTTAGACACACGCGGCACTTAATGAGGCGTACCGCGCTTCCGACTCGCTATTTATACCGTTTCTTGTCAGCGTGAACGCGTCTTCCTAGAACTGCATCTCGCCACTCTTCTTAGAAATTTTATCGCGCGAGATAACGCGTAGTAATTTGATAACGTTCAGCAGCCATCGGCGCTCTTCTTAGAAATTTTATCGCGCGAGATAACGCGTAGTAATTTGATAACGTTCAGCAGCCATCGGCGCTCTTCTTAGAAATTTTATCGCGCAAGATAACGCGTAGTAATTTGATCCTTGTGCGAACCTGTCGTTGATACTCGGTATCGCATTTCGAAAAAGGCCGGCATGCGTCATGTGATCAGTGCCATGTGATCGCTGCGCGAACCTGTCGTCGCCCGATGGCGTCATCGCGGTCTTTTGAAAAAGGACTGCGCGATAAGGCCGGCGGCCTTTTGTAATATCCCGAGGGGGGCGGCCCGGTGGCGGCGGCCCGGCGCGATAAGACCCCAGGGCGAGGGACCAGCGGCGC
>NW_017275727.1:29128-29677 GCF_001594065.2 Cyphomyrmex costatus
GTGTAGAATAGTACTTCATATCATACATGATAGCATACGTTACAACTGTGATTGTTAATAACTGTTTAACGAAGGACGAGTGACAGCTAAAACCTGTTGAGGGTTACTCAGGGTCATGACTTTGACAACATATGTCAAGGTCAAAGTCATTGGAGGGAGGTCCCCTGATTGAGACATTTACTATTTTAAAACTATAATTATTAATAACTTTTTAACGAAGGGCGAGCGACGGCTAGTTGTTAAGGCAAAGTTACTCAGAATCATGACCTTGATAACATATGTCAAGGTCAAAGTCATTGGAGGGGGGTCCCCTAATCGAAACATTTACCATAACTGAAAAGTAATGTGTAATTGTTTAATAATTAAAATAGAACACATTAGAAAGAAAACCTAGAAAGAAGAAGAGGGACTATAATTTCTGATCCCAATCCCAGTAATTTTAACAGTTACTTCACAATTTTCTCAAATTTTTTCATTCCGATTAAACTACATTTATTCTGCGCTGGAGAGAGAGAGAGAGAGAGAGAGAGAGAGAGAGAGAGAGAGAGA
>NW_017275727.1:29769-34837 GCF_001594065.2 Cyphomyrmex costatus
AGAGAGAGAGAGAGAGAGAGAGAGAGAGAGAGAGAGAGAGAGGTTAGAGTGCGCGCGCGTACGCGGTTAGAATGAGCATTTAAATAGCTAAGCCCAGACTCTGCGCGATTTTTGCTGCTAATCTGTCGTCAACTTCTGTCAGCAGGCTCTGTTCGGTTTTTGCTACGAATCTGCTGGCAAAACATGTCAGCAGACGTTGACAGCAGTTTGGCAGTAGTTTACTATCCTGATAGCAAAATGATGCCAAATTGCGCGCAAATTGGCAGCAAACTCGATCAGATCTTGTCTACAAAACCGTAGCCATCTGCGTTCGCATTTGACTATGGATTTGGCGACGTTTGCTGACATGTTTTGCAGCAGATTGGTGACAAAAACCGAGCAGAGTCTGCCGACATGATCTGACAGCAGATTGTGAGCAAAAACCGAACAGAGTCTGCTGACAATATTTAGTAATACAGACTCTGTTTACAATTTGTTGCCTTTCTGCAATTAAAAATTGTCAACAAACTCTGCTCGGTTTTTGTAACCAATCTGCTGTAAAACATGTCAACAGACGTTGATAGCAGTTTAGCAGCAGTTTGCTGACAATACAGACTCTGTCTACAATTTGTTGCCAATTTGCAATCGAATATTGTCAGCAGGTTCTGCTCCAAATCTGTTTCCGCAGGCTTTGCTATCAGGGAAATTAAGGTATCTACCAAACAAATAAATAACAGATCTGGAGACACGGTAGTGTCTCTGTAAAAAGTAACCTAACCAAATGCTGTAAAGAGAAAATAATTATATAGAAAATAATTTGTATTCTTACAGCGGAATTACATCAGAGAATTTGTGTAATAAAGCAGAAAATATCTAACTTCACTTACGTGTTCGTCTATTCTGTGCCATCAATGTAACAGATTTTCTAACCTTAATCCTTTGTTATTGCTGATGCTGAGATTCTTTATCCGACTTAACGATCGTACAGATTGCAGAGATCGATATTTATTCTAACCTCACTTACGTGTTCGTCTATGCCATCGATGTGACTAATTTCGGTAATTATACAGAATCACTGCCTCACCTTAAAAAGCCATCAAATTAGGCTTATTCGACGCGTTTTTGGGTGCGGTCGAGTTGCCACTACGAATACTTCGAAGCGTTTCTTGATTGGTTAATTTGTAAAATTCTTTCTTCTGATTGGTTAATCAAACGCTTCGAAGCATTCGTAGTGGCAACTCGACCGCACCCATAGATACACATTTATATCTCTTGCGCCAAAACTTCCAGAATGCATTTCCTCTCTCCGTAGCTGACGAAAAAAATTAAAGTTAACGACTATTCAGGTTAGGAAATCTGTCATACCGACTACGGCTGCGGTCCATTTGCTTCTTCCAAATACTTTCAATGCTACGCTCCAAACGCTATGTTTGAATTGGTCCATTACTGTTCCGAATGCTACAATTGCTACTTGAACGCTCCAGCCAACCCACCTCCCGAGGTGAGGCAGTTGGAGCGAAGCGGGAGCGAAAACGATGACGTATTGATGATGTAATCAGAGTTGCTGGGAGCGTTCTGAAGCGTCAAATGGATCAGCCATATTAGTGCTACAAATGTTCTGTAGCGTTTGAAGCGCTGAGTGGACCGCAGCCTACATATAGTGCTACGAGTATGCCTTCTTCATGCTGCCTGACCTCGTGCGCATGCGCTCGGTATCGTTTGAGTCCAACAGAATGCACGAAATTTGAAATTAACAAATATATTGTTGTCAGACACGAAATTCTACACCTTTCCCTGTTCAGAAACGTTGAACTTTCCACGCGAAGTAACTTCCCCCCCTCCCTGCAGAGGGGCACACGA
Source organism: Cyphomyrmex costatus (assembly GCF_001594065.2). Lineage (NCBI taxonomy): Eukaryota > Metazoa > Arthropoda > Insecta > Hymenoptera > Formicidae > Cyphomyrmex > Cyphomyrmex costatus. The sequence goes on from NW_017275727.1 coordinate 31,609, forward strand.
CTTCTACGATTGTACTGTCGGGGCAGACCTCTGTCCATCTCTCCCTCCCCCCCTGCTGAGGGGCGCACGACTTCTACGATTGTACTGTCGGGGCAGACCTCTGTCGACGGTGTGGGTGCGGACTGCGGGGGCCGAAGGCCACCCCCTTGCACCCGCCCGTGTCTGTGTGTGTAAAATATAAAATAATAGACTCATATCGTTATATAACGAATGGAACACCCCCGACAGTACAATCGTAGAGGTCGTGCGCCCCTCAGCAGGGGGGGAGGGAGAGATGGACAGAGATCTGCCCCGACAGTATAATCGTAGAAGTCGTTATTTATGTAATTTTTTATTGTCTCTGAAGAAGGCTCAAAATTGAGCCGAAACATGTAAGAATAATTTTTATAATAAATAAGTTTTGCTTGATAAATATCAGCGTTTGCGTAAAGTTATCTGCGCCTGACTCCTAGTGCCGGCTTTTCTTTCCAAGTTAATTTTAAATTGTACGGGAGTTTTTGTGTGTTATTAAAGAATTATTATATAATTTAAAACTTTTAGAAGGGATTATTTATCAGTCCAGGGATTAAGATAATCATCTATGTCTATAAATTTTTATTCAGCTCTCATAGGTACTACATCATTTTTATACGTAAAGAGATAGACAAAAGGAATTTTGACGTCACATATGTATATATACACGGGATGTTTCGTGGACAGGGCATACAATTAAATGTTACAAAACGCATTAGTTCTTATCAGTAGCAGTCATGTTTTAACAATTGGATTCGGAATACTCTCTTATATTCTAGGAACTGAAAAACAAGTACTTTGTACGTAAGACTAGTCTCGTTTTTCTACTCTTTCGTATTCTGCAATTGTAAATGCGAACAAATTCAAAATTGCCATTCGAAGCGTTATCTAATGCGTCAATATTTTTATACTCGTTTACATATTATTATTTAATAGCGTTATTGTACGTCAAGCGCCGGTACGAATGTAGAAAACACATTTTGGCTCTCCAAATCAAGATTCCGCTAAACTAATACATTAAAAAATTGATTTAATTGCAATCGCCTTACTGTTACAGTTAATTATTTCAGATTTGGTCAATATGGTAACTTGTGCAAAATTTTTTGTATGGTATAATATAAACGTTTGTGAATTAGTAATATTTCAAGATGATAAAACCATATCGTTAGTTACCAATTATTGTTTTAAATATGTACAAATATATGCTCCTTTAAAATTAAAGTAGCTTTAAAACGATGGAATTACAAGATACATACAGTACTCTTGTAAGGTAAATGTACCAGTTCGTGGACACGACCCAATTGTTGGACAAATTGTGACAATTTTAAATATTAAGCTTTTGATGATATGTTACTCTAAATAAATTTTTAAGCAATTTTTCATATTATTTAGAAATTAAGAATTATATAATTTATTCATATTAAAAATAATACTTTTGTAAAAAAAATTTCGTTTATGGACAATCGTCCATTCATTAGGACATTCACACATATGCGTGTATCAATTATTGGACATTCCTTAGAGTACCTGTCTACTGCAAACATATTTTGTATATATTACATATAAAACTTTACATAAAACTTCACTAATTACAATTTCGATAAACTTTTTTGAATAATCTTGATTGATAAGTAAGTAAAATGCGATTCTCTTCTATAATAAGAAAATTGCTTATTATTTATCCAATAATTGGGTCATAATTTTGTGGACACAGAGACATGTCACATTTTTTGTCCAATAATTAGGACATTTGAATCATATTATATTTATGACTAAATACAATTTATAATAAACGCAAATAACATATGTGATAATGGATTTAGTTTCAGAAAACATCCATTCTTACTAAGCATGTGCAATAAACTAAAATTTTAATGTTCTAAAGTTTAAATAAATGATTTCGTCGTGCAATTCCTTAACTGTCTAATAACCGGTACATTTACCTTATATTGCATTTAATTTGCTTAATAGTAATTTTAAATACTAGAGAGTAACAATAACAATAAATAAAAAAATATTATATAATAAACGCAAATGCTTATTTTAGAATCGTATTTATATAGCTACATACACACGTACACACGTACGCACGCACGCACACACATGTATATATGTATGTGTGTATATTTAACAAACTCTGAGAGTTTTATTACAATTTGCAAATAAACAGAGTAGCAAAATCATTGTATTTTTGCGATATAAATATTCTAATTGTAAGAATGAATAACGGTACTTGATTTCATATACATGAAAATCTTCATGACTTTCGTGCAATTCGTTCGTCGATTTTCGCGTTGTTTTTCGACTGCAAGTACATATACGTCTTACAAAATGCATAGGTTTTTCAAAAAATCGCACAACATCCAATTCTCCCTAAGATTACAAGTGTATACTATAATATCGAAATAGTAGTCCACAGTGTGTATGTGATTCAATCGTTCTCTCAATTTTTTTCACTGAATTTCTTAAACTCGTATTTTGTCACATTTACCATCTGTGATACTTCTTGTTGAATCAGTTTATCGATTGACCCATCTCTTCACTGCTTCTGCCCAATTGGCTTCATCTTCATCTTCCTTCTCACCGTCTGCTTCCTCTCTCTCGCCTCTTTCCTGCTCCTGTTCGCTAGACAACGTAGCCGACGGTGTTTGCGGTATGCTATTACGAGATCGCAATTCCGCCAAAAAGTCATTCTCCTGCTGATAACGTCGTTGCAGTTCCTCTCGCCAGGAATTTCCACCGCCGCTGCTATCATCGCCATCCTCACCGGCTTCAAAATCTATAAGTAGACGCGACTCGTGTCAAAATTCAGTCGCATAAGTACTGAGATTATTTATTATATTTGTCATTTTCAATTCAAACAATAAAAGATAAAGTAGCATATCTATATTCGCTGAATTTAATTCCATTTCTCTTTCATTGTCTTCCTAAGTAGGTTTCAACTTCGAAGATTTATATATTCATATATTATCTAGTATTTGTACATATATAGACTTATAACTATAGACGAATAAGAACAATCATTTATGAAAATATACGACAAAAATCCGTTATAAAATAACTTATCTTAATACTATCGTCAGAAGTATACATCGTAGTTGTGTGCGTGATGCTTATGAAGATAAAAGAAATGTAGAGATGTTTTTAAATATGAATACGAGTGTGTATATATATATATATATATGTATATACAATAATCAATATATATATAATTATG
>NW_017275727.1:39134-42893 GCF_001594065.2 Cyphomyrmex costatus
TATATATATATATATATATATATATATATATACATATATATACATATTGTATGTACATATATGTACAGTTTGATTTTTGCAAAATTAATGTTGAAAATACCAAAGAAAAAATTAAACCGAAATATTAATATGAAACTCGTAAATAATTAGCGTTTGAAAAATTTAAGGATTGCTTTAATTAGAAGAGCGACATTGCGAAAATCTAAAGTGCAAACGGAAGTAAAAGTAATGAAAGTCTTAAAGTCGATGTAGAGATACTTACCTAACGGTTTTCTGATGTTCATTAGCCCCGAGTTGTGAGAATGGTCCTCCTGGTCTGAGTCTGCAAGCCACCAGGACACATTCACAGGGGGTGCATCACACACATTCCACAATACGTCTAAAGTGTCATTTGTATATTGTATATAGTATAATGGAATGTCTATTTGTCGCGGTTAAATTTAATTAAGAAGGTATACATACAGTTTGTATAATAAGAGCGTGATATAATTTAAAAATAGCTTTTTATAATAAAATTAAAAAAATGCACATTTATTATTTAATTAACGCTGTGACGCTTTTATAATTTTAAGCTGTTTAGTTATCGCCGCTGACGATAATTAAAATCTTTTGGGCATCCGTTTTACTTGACAGAATATTCTCAAGGTAAAGATCTCCATATTAAATAAATTTATTTAATTAATTGTTTCATTATCTATTTCTTAACTTTATATATTTTCACACACAGACATTTTTTCTCGATCGTCAGATTCACTCCGGCCAGTTTCACTTTGATACTATTTTCTTCTTTCCATTGGATGTAAAAACGACTTTGATGCTATAAATCATTCAAAGTATCTAAATAATCCAAGTGAAAGTGTTAAATCTTTGCTTTGAGAGGCAGGACTATATTTACTGATTATAACAATTTGTGAAATTTGTTAATAAGAAATAGATGGAGACAGATTTATTTATTGTGAAATTGATGGAATTTTAACTTATTTGCACGTAAAGGCTCCGAATGCTCTCAATAAATATAAATATTTTTTTCTTCAATTTTAGAAAGAGAGAGAGAGAGGAGAGAGAGAGAGAGAGAGAGAGAGAGAGAGAGAGAGAGAGAGAGGTTGGTAAAAAATATATTCCTATAATCTGTCCATCTTCTTTGTCGATCGTTTTTCTTACATCCGGTAGATCATTGACAGTTTTTATTTCTTCAAATTGTTTTAGCCACTTGCTTATGTTCAAGAAGACTAGAACCAGGAGAGTAAACTCGGTCAAATATCGGTAGTGGGGGTAGGCCAAAAAGTGACGGCGGATAACTTCCCCCACTCTTGCGCTTCATTAGTCCTCTCTGTCGCTCTGATAGTCGTTTTCAATTCGTGACTGCGCATGTCAAACAAACCTTGTTTCTGTTTAATTGAATTTTGGACTCAAGAAGACTAAAAATCATACATATTTCAATATATGTTATTCCAACGACGACGGAAATATTAATAATATTCTGTAAATAAAAAAAAATTACTGTAATCATACTCCAAAATTTGTATACAATACAGAATTTACCTATAAACAAGTTATTTAATATATTATAAACGTGGAAATGGCATTGTAAGAGTCAAACGAAAAGAAAATTAACAACAAATTAATACATATATTCTAAAATGAACTTATAAAATTTACATAAATGTAACGATTAAAAAAACAGATGTTAATTACATTACTAGTTTCGACCACCAAATCTGGTCCTCTTCAGATGAAACACTTAACGTTGAAATGTACATAATTATGGACAAACATCAATACAAAAGAAAATCTTGTGCATAGTTAAATATATAACTGAAAACAATAAATGAACATATATTAATTAAAAGATTGTAATCTTAAATTCTAGGAATGAAAATTAACGATGCGCAAAACATACCAAAAAATTTGCAAATCTATGCGTGAAAATATTAGTTGGTCCGTGTATCCATATATTTACAAAAATAGTCATAATGATAATTGTCACACAATAAAAAAACAGAAAAAAATTTTTTCTTTAAAAAAACTTATGTCAGAAATATTACAAAACTGTCGAAGTACATCTTGAGATAAAAAGTAATACATGGAACACGTCAAACATCCTCAACGGACCAATTCCAACTAAATAACGACCGGCAACAACTGATACAGAAAGATCAAATTTTGTTTATAATGGGTATATATGCTTCATGAAGACCTTCCGTGTCGGTTTGTAAGTTTAGGCTAAATTTCTGTTTTTTAATATTTAACATTTCTGAGACCAATCGCTTCCTGTAACAAGGTTCCTCATCAAGAATTTCAACATCGTCCCACCGAAAGTCATGATTATACTCCAATCTGTGATCAGTTATTACCGATCTGGTAGAACTATTATAATTTATATGATTACGGTGTTCTTTAATTCTTGTTTTTAATTGTCTGCTGGTTTGCCCCACATAAGAAGCATCGCAATCGTTACACTGAATTTTATAAACGACGTTACTTTTAGATGTGTGGAGACGTGAGTCCTTTTGCACCTTAATGTATTTTTTCATTTTGTTCGGACTACGAAAAGAAACTCTGACAACACTCCTATCAAATCTCTTAAATTTCTCCGCGTGGATCGGAATGAAAGGCACCGTAAGCCAAGATGGACATGCATTAATATTATTATCAATCTGTGTACGAGCGTGATCTTTATGATTCTTTAATAGATGCTTTATTCTGAGGTTGACAGAATCAAAGATAAAATCCAAAGGATAATCATTATCCAGTAAAATGTCAATGATAAGAGTTAGATTTCTTTTATGAAATCCAAAATCAGAGAGTAAAAAAGCTCTGTCAACCAAAGAAAACACAACACCCCTCTTTTGAGATATAGGATGATTAGAGAGAAAATTTAAGAATCTACCAGAAAAGGTGGGTTTTCGGTACCAATCAAAAATAAATATATTATTAATTTTAGAAATAGTGGTATCTAAAAAGTTCAACTTATCTCCTCCTATTTCCAGTGTGAACTGAAGTCGAGGATGAAAAGAATTAAAAGCTTGAAAAAGAGTATCTATTTTCTCCGGTAAGATTGCCATACAAACGTCATCCACATATCTAAAATAAAAAAGAAGGTCACCTCTGAATGGTTGCTTTACTTTCAATACCCTTAATACATTCAAAAACAATTTTCGTCCTGTTATTAAAAGGAAGAGCAAAATTTTCGCCTAACTGCAAAAAACACATGACGTTATAAGGGATATCGACAGAAGAAAGGTTCACAAACCATTTTTTTCGGAGAGTATTTAAAGAAGAGGAACTGTGTGAAGAAAAAACCTGAGGAGATATAAGGATATCAGAAGAAGATTCATTTAGACAATGATATTTAATAGGTTTGATATTAATTAGATTTAATTTTTCTTTTTTACGTAACAACCAAATTAGTTTTGAATCCAACCTGCTTTTTTCTTTCTCAAAAAAGTTCCTACATGAGATTTCTTGTGTGATAAGAAATTCATCACAAATCTTAATCGGCAAACAACCTGATATAATGCTCACTACCTGGAACAACAACATTGCATGTCCATCTTGGCTTACGGTGCCTTTCATTCCGATCCACGCGGAGAAATTTAAGAGATTTGATAGGAGTGTTGTCAGAGTTTCTTTTCGTAGTCCGAACAAAATGAAAAAATACATTAAGGTGCAAAAGGACTCACGTCTCCACACATCTAAAAGTAACGTCGTTTATAAAATTCAGTGTAACGATTGCGATGCTTCTTATGTGGGGCAAAC
>NW_017275727.1:43187-48109 GCF_001594065.2 Cyphomyrmex costatus
TTTTTTACTGTTTTTTTATTGTGTGACAATTATCATTATGACTATTTTTGTAAATATATGGATACACGGACCAACTAATATTTTCACGCATAGATTTGCAAATTTTTTGGTATGTTTTGCGCATCGTTAATTTTCATTCCTAGAATTTAAGATTACAATCTTTTAATTAATATATGTTCATTTATTGTTTTCAGTTATATATTTAACTATGCACAAGATTTTCTTTTGTATTGATGTTTGTCCATAATTATGTACATTTCAACGTAAAGTGTTTCATCTGAAGAGGACCAGATTTGTTGGTCGAAACTAGTAATGTAATTAACATCTGTTTTTTTAATCGTTACATTTATGTAAATTTATAAGTTCATTTTAGAATATATGTATTAATTTGTTGTTAATTTTCTTTTCGTTTGACTCTTACAATGCCATTTCCACGTTTATAATGTTTTTAAAGAAAGAGTCCTTTATTTGTTCTATTTTTATTTAATATACAGTATAATTTCTTTTTACAACTTACATTCTGTTTAAGATGGTTTAAGAAGATTTTTTTCTTTTTTAAGTGTGTCCCTCGGATGAGGGGAAAATAAAGCGTCTCTAGCCCTAACTTTTTTGGGCTATATAATGCCAAGAAGACTTCTTGATAACGCAAAGGTTAAGGACAAGACTTCTTGGTTATAACCGACGCGCATGCGCAAACTTTCATTCAATGTGCAATACCGCTGCGCATTGAATGAATAACCGCGGACGTTTTTTGACCTATCCCCACCACGCTAGTTTACTCTCCTGGTTCTAGTCTTCTTGCTTATGTTTTTGCCTTATTAATATTTCGCGATTTTCATAATACGTATGGTCCACTCAAATTCCAAGGATTTCATTTAATTATTCGATTTTTCGAATGATTATGAGTTTTACCGATTTTAACGCTCTTTTTAAACAGACTGTATATGTCCTTATCCATATAAATTTTTTTTTCATAATATTGTTTTTATTTTCAATTATCTTTTTATAGCGTAACGCTTTCTTAAGGCGATGCTAAAACAGCTATTTTTATCATGATTCTATTTGAAGAGAAAGATCCGAATTGGCTTTACGGATTGCAAAATCCTTTCACAGAATAAAAGTACGCACAAAAAGGTATACAGCAAACCTTGATTTCATGAGAAAATCGGAAAAAAATTAAAAAATTCACTTTTTCTGGCAAAGTAGGATCACATTCAATACCTGTTTTTACCGATGCTCTACAACGCCATCTATTTCAAGACGGCGGCCGACGGCGCAACTACTTCTAAACGCAATTTCTGCTCTGTTGACGTTCCGAATCCTCGCATAGATCGTGATTTCGTTTTGAAAAGAAATATTTTTTTCTACGCATTTAATCTTAGTTCCGCAAACTCAGGATTGTTCGTACAAGTCATTCCAATACTACAAGACGCTTATTTGCAATCTGCGATCTCTAAAACTTTTATATTAAGTGAATGTTAACCTCAAGTGACAGCTGTACGTGTCAGAAAAAGTGCATTTTTTTCCGATTTTCTCGTGAAATCAGGGTTTGCTGTATACCTTTTCGTGCGTACTTTTATTCTGTGAAAGGATATTGCAATTCGTAAAGCCAATTCGGATTTTCTCCTCAAATAGAATCGTGATAAAACAGGACTTTAGCATCCCTTAAAGGGATCCTTAAACAAAGCTTGAACTCCTACAAAATCGCGAGATGTCGCTGTTTTACAACACATCGACATATTTTTTATATACTACCACACTAATATCTCACGCATGGTATAATAAGTAAGGTATAACAGTTGATGGCGGCGCAGTAGATGACCAATAGGATGTTCCGGGTTTTGCGACTTATACGTCAAAGTGGGGAAAGCAAAAATATAAACAAATCCCGACGTGAAAGATAACCTAATTTTGAGGAAGTACGAAAATAGTGTCGTAAGATAAGTGGTTTCGTATTCTTGAAAGAAATTAATTTACATAAATGTTTTATTTTAATGTGTAATTTATAAACAACAACTGTTACCGAATAAAGAGGTTATAAAATTCATTGTTCGATACTAAATTGCATTTGCGTAAAGACTTTCATTACTATTTGATTATGATTTGACCAAATTTCAATGATTGATCAAAATGAAATATGATCCCAACATTCGATCCATATTTATACTGAACATACTTATTTATTTCTATCGTTATTTTCTATTAATGGAATATTGCAATTTTCCTCCAATGGTTTTTTTCAGAATTTGACTAAACTTAATAATTTTATACTTGTCGAAACCTTTGTTTAATAAATTATAATATTTAATAATTTTACATTTCATCTTTTAAGAAATTTATTCCTTTTCACCGACTAGACATGTTAACAATTTTAAATTCCCGCCTTCAAAACCCGGGATTTCTGATTGGCCGCCCCTTCCCCAAAATGCGTATTGCTATACCTTACTTATTATACCATGATCTCACGCAGACAGTAATGCACGCAGTCGCATTATCTGTCAATTTTCGTATCGTAAATTCGTCGCGATAAAGTGTCTTAGTCTTAATTCTAAGCACTCGACGCTGTTTCTTCATGCAAACTACGTGCCTGTGGACTACTATTTCTTAAGTACAGATTGCGCAGTTTTTATATAAAACAAATGTTGTTACGACGTGCAACGACGTGACAGCTCTAGAGCGCCATATTGGACTAAAAAATGGTAAAGAAGAACTCAATTTTGAAATTTTTTATCGTTTTCAGCATAGATTCTACCTCATAGGCACGTATTAATGCGTATACTTTAATTCTGTAAAAGGATTTTCGAATCTGTGAATGATAAAAAAAGTATTTACGATACAAAAATTATACGATTTAGTCGGTAATACAGGAGGCTTTAGGATCTCCTTAAATTTGGGGGGGTATTTTAAAATTTTTAATTTTTTATTTTACACTTATATTAAATTACGAGTTTAATAAATAATCCGAATTTCGAAGTTTTCTTAATAATTAATATAATATATATTTGGAATTTCTTGAGATCGCGAATTAGATTGATGTCGTTATCTGTGGTCTTGCGTGTAATGTAGTCCGTGTGCTATTCCACTAGGCTAATATTAACTAACTCTATTCTAGAAAGAAAATTAATGAAACCGTAGAAACGGCAACAGGCAAATGTACAGACTATTTTCCAACCGTTCAGACTAACTTTAGCACTTACGCTCACTATAACAGAAGTAATGAGGAAGGTTCGTGCATACGGTCTACACTGTTAGAAATATTTTTGCGATTTTACAACACTTTTACTACATATGAATTTAGTAAATTTTCGATACTTGTAGTGATTTTGCTTAAGAAATGTGACCTTACAATAATATTTGTGATTCATAATAAAATGTTGGACTTTTAATGCAATTTGTCCAAACCAAGATATTTATGTTGTAAAAACACAAAATGTTTCGTGATTTCACATTTGATGCGTGTAAGATTAATTCATTTATGCGTTTTGTCATATACGACAAATTTTTCCAACCTTTTAGCTATACGATAGAGAAATCCGAAGACCTATCTGATTTGCATATATTTATCGTACGATAAATCGGATAAATCAGGTAAGACAACGCGCATAAGGCGATGCACAAAGTGATGCGCAAGGAGATGTACGCGGAGTTTACCAAAATAACGGTCACCGGCCGGCAACGTCGGCTCTTTTGTCAGTATCGTTTTGTGTATATATTTACACGGAAAAAAATAGTGTCACACTCCTTGCGAATTCTCCACTTTAAAAAGGTATGTAAATTGTGTATTAAATATTATTTATATTTTATAATAATATTAATAATGGGTCGAAGAAGTGTATAGGTTAGGTGGCACGTACGTACTGATTATCAGAAATGTGTAGAAAATGTTAATATAATTGCTTGTATAACATATTCGAATTCACAATATTAAACTCTCTCTCTCATCTCTCTCTCTCTCTCTCTCATGAAATGTTTTTAATTTTTATAATAATATTTTTTGAAACAAATTAATTAGAAATAAAGAATTATTGTGAAATCGACCTCGAAAAGTTTGATATAATGTAATTTGACTTTCAAATATATTATTATAATTTTTGTGATTATACTTGTAAAGAATGGAAAAATAATTTGCAATATCAAAAATTCCATCAAGCAATATCGACAAACTTTCATTGCGGATATGAAGGATGTCCAAAGTTTTTTAAAAAGGAAAATTACTTGCGAATGCATATGATTCGCTCACTTGTTGTTTTTGTGAAGACTGATAGAATCTTACCAAAAATACGTCTGGTTAATCACAATGCTCAATTAACTTGTAGTTTGCCTTTATGTAGAAGAGGGTTTCAAAATTATCCTAAATTTATGAAACATCTTAAAGATCATACGAAAGATAGTTTAAAAGTAAATTGTCCGTACCCTCAATGTAATAAACATTGCTAATCCAATTTTACTTATAAAAGGTATTAATTCAATTTCATTTCTGTTCCTAAATTAATGATAACTTGTTTGTTCTTGTATATATGGCGGCGTTTAATATGAATATACTTTATAGGCAAAACCATATTCGATGAAGATGCCACCTGCGTCATAACAATAGATCAGGAACTTATCATGAAATCGAAATGTATATTGCAAGGAATCAGCTAGCATTCCTATCCTACTAATATGTACCATATATATGGGATATGCTATAATCCCGAAATTAAAAAGACACTAGAATTCGTACAAAAGTAAAGTTTAAAAATTTCTTACTTGCTTATTTCTTCATTTCTAATTTTTTACTTTTTTCTTCCTTTTTATTTCTTTTTTTTATTTAAGGTTTCTTGTCATAAGATATAAGAACATATCCTATTCCAAATAATTATATATATTTTTATTATAATTACTAATTCTTTACAGAGTTTTTTTCGACATCAATCCAGCAG
>NW_017275727.1:48601-52776 GCF_001594065.2 Cyphomyrmex costatus
ATATATATATAATATATATAATATATATACACAGTACACACACAAAAACATTGAAAATAATCGAAAATTAATTCTTTTGGATCAACTTTATGCTATCTACAGTCTACACATATATACGCACGCACGCACGCACACATACACACACACACGCAATATGGCATGTTTGGATTTATTGTGATTTCACAACAAGAGTGTTGTAGAATCACAATAAAAACATTTTAATGTTATATCAAACATTTAGTTTGTGTTTTTACAACAAATTTGTGTTGGATAAAAACTTCCAACATTTTTGTTGTGATTTTACAACAGATATTTCTAACAGTGTAGAGACGTATTTATGGCTTTCACTTGTACTTCTCTCATTTCTTTGTTTAGTAGAATGTGAAGTTGCCGAACGTTTTAGAAATAAACTGTATAAAAAAAATATACACAGCATTTCGAGGTTATTGCACTTTCTCTTCATCATATTAGAATATTGTATATTGTAAAATGAAACTTATAATTTTTAAAAATTCTCGAAAAAATTTTAGTTTAAATACAATTAAAACTAAAATTGAAATGCGCAAATAAATGATGAAGTCCTGTTACCAGATATGTAAATATGAAACCGGAATTTACCAATAGATGGCCATAGCTGTCAATGTAGTTGCCGTCAGACCGCGTCATTGACGCAATTTCTTTGTTCTGACATCTGACAAAGATTTTCAATACACAACAATACAAGTTTCATACAACAGTATAGTTTGTAATAGCGTTGAACATGTCGAATTTTGTGCCTGGAAACTACGATTTGCGAATAGCATTGATTTTCTGTCTCCATTTGAAGAAAACTGCTGCAGAATTGCATCGAATGCTTGTCGAAATTTATGGTGAGCATGCTCTTGGTAAATTACAGTGCTTTGAGTGGTTTAAAAAATTCAAAAGTGGCGATTTTGACGTGAGAAACGAAGAATGTGGAAAACCACCGAAAAAGTTTGAAGACAGCGAATTGCAAGCATTGTTGGATGAGGATGACGCTCAAATTCAACAACTCGCGGATCAATTGAATGTGACACGAGAAGCCGTCTCCATACGTTTGAAATCCATGGAAAAGATCCAGAAGATTGGTTTCACATGAACTGAATGAAATACAGCAGGAAAATGGAAAACCACTTGCAAAATGCTGCTCGCCAGGTACAAAAGGAAATCATTTTTTCATCGAATTGTGACTGGCGATGAAAAGTGGATATATTTTGAGAATCCTAAGCGTAAAAGATCATGGGTAACTCCAGGCAAACCATCGACATCAACTGCAAAGCCAAATCGCTATGGACGGAAGACAATGCTCTGTGTTTGGTGGGATTAGAAAGGTGTGATCTATTATGAGCTGCTAAAACCTGACGAAACCGTTAATACTGGACGCTACCGACAACAAATGATCAATTTGAATCAAGCTTTGCGTGAAAAACGACCGGAATATTAAAAAAGGCAACACAAAGTGATTTTGCTTCATGATAATGCACCATCACACACAGCAAAACTGGTCGAGGAAACGATTGAGGCGTTTGGTTGGGAAATACTTTCGCATGCGGCTTACTCACCAGACTTGGCTCCGTCTGATTACTACTTATTTGCAATGGGACCGCACTTGCTCAGCAGCGCTTCACTTCTTACAAAGATGTACGAAAATGGCTAGAGATGACTGGTTTGGCTCAAAAGAGCAACAATTTTTTTGGCGTGGCATCCACAATTGTCAGACAAGTGGGAAAAAATGTATAGTTAGCGATGGGCAATACTTCGAATAAAATATTTTTTATCATTTTTATGCAATAAACGTATTTTCTATACAAAAATTCCGGTTTTATGTTTACATACCTGGTAAATAATAGTTTTCAATCAAATTTAAGTAGGAAAACATAACATATTTTGTATTTCATCAAATTGACATAACTGCTGGTAGAAAGTATAATAGTTCCTAATAAGGAATCATATGTATATTTTAATATTGTATTTACATCTTTTGGATCAAAAGAGCTATATTTTCATACATAATTATTATATTATTAAAAATTTGCATAAAAATTATATATAATGTATTATATTGTGATACTAAAATCACTTATCTCAAAATTTTACGATTGAATTGATAGGGTTCTCGTCGATCTAATATTATTCACTTTCCTGCAACGAATATATTATTATATATACTTACGCAATTTTTTCCAGAATATAAATGTATGTATACAGGAACCTGGGGCATAATGAAATCACAGAATATAACTCGATATACTCGATATACTGGGATATACTCGATAAACTACCGAGGCCTTAGTAATATAATTCTGTTTTTTTTCTTATTACCACACAGGTATATTATCTTATTAAACGATCTTTTATCACTTTAGTAAAATCTATATAATTATATTGATTATCTATGATACTTTTCATATTTTCTAAATTAAATTTATGGACTACAAGGCATAATGGTGCACTCGTAGTACATAGGGTACACGGCTGCGCCGTGCACTGATACTTACAATATACAAGTTTTTGCAAATTTTACGCTTATAAATGCAAATATTGCAATCATACACAAAATTTTAATTTTTATTCATGTTTAGTAATAGCAATATACCTATATAATGTATCAAATACAGGAATTATTAATAAAAAATTAACAATTAAAAGTGCAATTATGTATTTCTATTTCTATTATGTGTTCTAAGACATTTTTAAGCAATGTTTAATATTGATTTTTGGAAAATAAACAAGTTTTATATGGTATCCCATTATATCCCGCATAAATGGTACAGTGAGGTTAATACACACTTTCGCTAAAACATAATTTCGTCCTGTTAACCTATTCTTTTGCAATAAAACTTAGGTTTTTCTTATAGTAAATACTCCAAAGAATATTTTAGTATATAACAAAGTTGATTTATTTATTTTAAAATGGTTAAAACTTGATCAAACCTTACTATAACGTACTATGCTATAACATTATGCCCTTGGTTCTTCTATTAGGTGTACAAAAAAGTTCTGAGCTTTTTTTTTTTGTAAAATCTATGTAATAATCGTATGTAATCGTATGGAAATGGTTTGCTGCGTAACCTGTTCTGCAAGCTCCTTTTCAGTTTGCGCAGAGTTTATATCCAGCAGTGCTTGCAATTCGTCCGTTTCAATCTTTTCAGGGCGTCCAGCACGCGATTCATCCTTAAGGCTGAAATCTCTTTGGCGAAACTTTTGATACCATCTTTTATATGTAGCATGACTTACAGCGTTCTCTCCATATGCAGCACAAATAATTGCAGTGGCTTCAGCAGCATTTTTCTTGAGATGAAACGCGAAGTGGATGGAAAATCGAATACGCTCTTGTATAATAATTAGTCAAACTTTCATTGTTTTATATTACGTTTTCATAGTTTAGGGCATAAGCTATGTATTATCTACCGTCCGCGCAGAATTCGCCCTGGTAAGTATGCGGCAGCGCCAACTACTGAGGAAATGCAAAACTACTGAGATGGGTTAGATTCAAAACTAGTACCATGGAGAGAATGGAAGAAAATAAGTTTTTAATTAGTTTGTTTGATATTGTTAATTACGTAGGAGCAGGTCAGCGATGCTATGTAGAAGGCGAACAAGTCCTGAATGCAAAACATATAATGTTTTGTGGAATTACCCACGAGTCAATGACTAAAACTGAAATTTTAGGATTGTGTTTGCAATCATTGTCTTTCGGGATCTCCTCATGAGGTAGTAATCAAGATAAATAAAAGTGATGATGCTGCAAAAAATGAAGTCACCATTAACTGCATTTGTTCATGCAAAGCAGGAAATGGTGGAAAATGCAAGCATTGTGAGTCATTACTCATGCATTTGAATCGGTATGACTACACATATACGTTAAAATTTGACAGGTTTTTTAGTATGTAAATGTTTATGTATTAGATACCTAAACGTGTTTTTTAAAGTTTTTATTAGTAATTCCTATAGCAAAAATAGAAAAAGCTAGCTGCACTAATGTCCGTCAAAAATGGGACAAGTTGAAAAAAGATGCGAAGGATATGTATAGCGTTGTACCCATTAAAAACTTTTGCCATGTTCCTAAGCTAAAAAGTCAAGAATTTAAGTATTTACAGGAGACAGCAGATGATTCGTGTTATTTACAGCTATTATTGAAATGTATTGTTTATTAA
>NW_017275727.1:53301-56885 GCF_001594065.2 Cyphomyrmex costatus
CTCTCTGATTCTAGCTCTCCAACTGTGCGGTTCGTTCTCCCGGGACCAGGGACACCGCCTGTGACGCCTTTGTGTAAGACCACGTGTGAATTTTCCTATTTTCAAAATCCATTCTCATATCCTAATTCAAATCCACACCGGGTTCTCTTACGCATTACAATTCAATTAACACTTACTTAAACAAGCTCTAGTTATAAGTGAATTAAATAATTATTTTTCTATTTCTTTATTCACGTAATTGTAGTACTATTTCTAAGAGGATTTATATCTTTAATCATAATTAGCCTGATAATATAAGATTATCAATATTCCAATAATAAGAATTCAAGTAATAATAAATGCGATTAGTAATAATTCTATTATCCTTAATTCTAAGATTGAACTTGTAAAACTTTACTGACTTAATTGAATTACGCTGTAAGCATATGTTCTAATTTTTCTTTTGTACTTGAACTCGATTAGTATAAAATATACATAATTGTATTTTATGAAATCGGAACAGAACTTGTTTAACGTTCCTATTATCGCTTCCTCATTTTACTCCTTTCACCTGCGAACACGAGGTCCGTGAAGTACTGGCCCAGTATTCAAATCTACCAAGGAAGGATCCAAGCTGCAAACGTATCGTAATTTGTGAGGACCTACAGGTAAAAGGCAATTACTAAGGTTATAAGTGAACTCTCAAATTATTCCAATTGTAACACTAACGTGGCGGCCACGTGGGACGCCAACACCGCCATATTCGGGCTCAACCGTTACGTTCCAACGAATCGCCGCGCGCGTCTACTGCATCACCGCTCTGGAATCTCGATCCTATTGGTTACCGATGCTGTCGCATTTTCATAAATTCGTTAAACTTAATATGCAACGGTGCCATGTGCCCTCCTACGACGCCGCATCGTGAACCAAGCAACGTGTTCGACAACGACTCTTACCGCGCGTGGGTTGATGAAGCTCTCTGTGTAATATCGCAGCTCTATTTACATCGTACTAATCGAACGACACTTTGTAACGATTGTTATAATTCAGAAGAACCACGTGCGCGTTCTGAATATTATCTAGCTCGTCGTCATTGTCTGCAACTCGGTTTGCCGCATCTTTTCGAAAAGTGCGCGAAGTGTTCCTCGATACTTTCTTCTGCGCGACCAATCATAAATTGCAACACGTGCTCCGAGCTGCGAGGGGATTTCGTATCATTTTTAGTCAGGACCGGTGACCATCCATGGTCTGACGACGGGGCCACAATACTTTTTATTTCTCAGTCCCGCGTGTGAAATCATCTAGGGAATTTTGTAACGCAGTAGAGGGCCGCCGGGCCGTAACAAAACACAATCCTAAAATTTCAGTTTTAGTCATTGACTCGTGGGTAATTCCACAAAACATTATATGTTTTGCATTCAGGACTTGTTCGCCTTCTACATAGCATCGCTGACCTGCTCCTACGTAATTAACAATATCAAGCAAACTAATTAAAAACTTATTTTCTTCCATTCTCTCCATGGTACTAGTTTTGAATCTAACCCATCTCAGTAGTTTTGCATTTCCTCAGTAGTTGGCGCTGCCGCATACTTACCAGGGCGAATTGTATTCGCGGTATGCACGGTCTCGCGTCATGATCGCATGTCTAGTTACTTTCGGCGCGACATGCATTATTAGAGAGGGCGTACTAGTACGGGAGGCCAACCGGGGATTTTGGGATTTACTCGAGCGCGTCAGAATAACATAAAGAGGGAAGCTTGCACCCTAATAAGTACCCCCCACCAAATTAAACCTCTATATAGAGCCGGGGGTCCAGGGGAACCCGTCAGATTAGTAAAAAAAATCGATCGTTCGAAAAACTCGAGCGCGTCAGATTAAGGTATGGTGTGTTAATTACATGTAGAAAAGTGTACATTTCAATAATCTGACGATTTCAGCGTGACGTAAGGAAATGGGAGAGTCACAAAGTTGCAAAAAAGAAACGTGACATGGATTTCTCGAGCGCGGTTAAATTTTTTTTTATTTTGAAGGAAATTAATCAAGGATCACGGGAATAATATAATCTGACGATTTACACAAGCCGAAGTGGCCAAAATCATTAATAAAGTGCGGCTGAGAACTGTGTACTTGTCTGCACCAGTTCAGACAGTGGCGACAGTGCAGGCAAAAAGAACAAGCCTATACCGTCTCCGTCGCCATAACAGTTGGTCACTGCACGTCTATTGAGCCAAAAAAAGTTTATTTCATTAAAGCTGTGCTAATTTTTTGTACGACAATGAGTGCGATCTCTAATTTTGTGTACAACTGTGTATTTTGTAAAGAAAAATTATCTGAGAAAGTGATTAAATTTACGTCGGAAACTAAACAAAAATGCAAGACGGTTTTAGAGTATCGTCGAAGTAAACCGGTTCAAAGGAAATCACGTAGTAACTACGATGATCTCGAATTCTCAGATGATATGTCATTAAACGACGGCTATCACGCGCAGTGCTATAAACGGTTTACAGCGATCAAAATACCGTCTGAACCTCAAAAGCAACAGGAATGTGCAGCGGAATGTGCTAATGTACATGAAGTTTCTGGAGAAGATTCCGAATTGAATGTTCCTTTTTCTTCCACGACAATTCAGGTTGCTGATACATTAACGAACGAGTAAGTGCTAATATCACTGGTTATAATTATATAATGCTTATAATATATCTAAAATATAAGGTGTAACGCCATTCGAGTCTGACACTAGGTTTTGGTGTGTGGTATAATAGTCCTTTATTGAAATTACATTTCGATCCTAATTCGGATCCTTATCAAATGTACATCTAATTAATATCAAAGTGCTGCCTGGAACACTGTACAATAATTCAAACTTATTAACAATAGTAAGATATAAAGAATTAAAGAATAATAAGTAATTCAACGTCAATAATAAATTTATACTATAATAATGATGGTGATTTGAATTCATAAATAACAATATATATGATAATAGATAATTAATATAAAGTCAATATGTAAGTAATGTGTGTTTGATAAGTAAAATGACCAATATAACCAATATGACCAATGGCGTTACACCTTATATTTTAGATTTAATCAAACGAGTCGCTTTAACACATTATTTATATCTTATAATCAGGGAGTGGAAGTAACTCGTTACTTGTAACGAAGTTACAGTTACAAGTTACTTTTTTGGTAACTTTACTGGTAACTGCGTTACTTTCTTTTTTTGGTAACTGTAACGGTAACGAGTTACATTTTTTGGGTAACGGTAACGAAATTTACAGTTACTTTTGTCGTTACTTTGCACACGATTGAACACGGTTCGATTGGATACATGCTAAGTATTTATAGCGCTTATCAATAATGGGCCTTCTACAATAAGCCGTAAGTCACAAATCATAAGTCATAAGCTAGAAATGGACCAATCACAGTTGTCAATTTTTAGTTTCTTACTTCCGATTTATGACTTATGGCTTATTGTAGAAAGCCCATAAGACTTGAAAGCCCTTAGACATTCGGCCGTTATGATTCAGTAATTATTTTACACTTCTATCTTCTATGTAATACATAGGACATACAAATATTTCAGTTTGCTGCATATTTTACAG
>NW_017275727.1:57047-69863 GCF_001594065.2 Cyphomyrmex costatus
TTTTTTTTTTAAATAAAACTATATATTTGTCAGTATTACATATAAAAAAAAATGCAAAAGTACATTTTTAAATTGATTTTAAAAAAGTAACGGAAAAGTAACGAAAAGTTATTTTTCAAGTAACGGTAACTGTAACGAGCTACTTTTAAAAAGCGATAACTGTAACTGTAACTAGTTACATTTTTTACTCGGTAACGAGTAACTGTAACTAGTTATTTTTAAAAAGTAACTTTCCATTCCCTGCTTATAATATATAATACTCTTTTTTATAAAAATGTCATTTATTTAAAGGATTGAAAAAAATATGTCTGAAATGAATAATTTCATAATGTAATGATTAATGAATGTGAATGTACAAGACATAAACAAAATTGTTAATAATAATTAAATGAATTCATAATTACAAAATTATAATTTAAAAACATGCACATACAGAATTTGTAATTAAAAAAAAATGGATTTCTTTATTTTTAACTTAATACTTTACCTTTTGTTTCTTTTTTGTCTATTTTTAACATTAATAAATGCCTAATAAATTTATTATTTTGACGTCGCGGTAACTAAATTAACAAATGTTAATAAACAAAAGTAAACAAGTAAAATCCCAAATTTCAAGTGTATATTTCAAGTGTATATTTTTACAAAATATTATATAATATTTCTTGACATGAAAGACATTTTGTAAATCTGTATAAAATTCTTGAAATAAGAATTTTTTAACGCTATAATTTCACTCCCGTGTTATTATTTGTTAGATTTCTTATCGATGGAATATTTTCAGAGCGGGAGGATCCAAAAACTGCGACCGTGACTTCGATGATTCTGATGATGGGGTTCGCGCACATGAGCCTGTCAGTAATGACGATTTACCAGAAGTAAAGTGCTTCATATGCGAAAGATCACGTAAGAGACGTCACGGTCGTGAAGTTCCATTGGTAGTCAACAGATTTCGGACTATCAATTTCTTAAAAAGTGCAGCTACCGAACACAGTGACGTAAAAATGTTAGAAAAAATCAGTTCCTTCTCTGATGATTCTAACATTCCTTACCATAAATGTTGTAAAGATCAGTACTTACGAGACATTTCGAAAGGAGATGAAAGTGACTTTGTTAAAAAGAAGAGGGCAACAAACATCGCTTATGTCATGCTATGCAAGATGTTAGAGGAATACGTGGTCAAAAACAAAGAATGCCTGCTTTTTGATCATGTCAAGAAAGAATATCAGAAATTACTCATTGAACAATGCAAGCTATTGTCTGAATCCATCAGCAGCACTTCATTTTCAGATCGGCATTTGCAAAGAAAGTTAATGAAAACTTTTCACAAGA
This sequence comes from Cyphomyrmex costatus, assembly GCF_001594065.2. Taxonomy (NCBI): domain Eukaryota; kingdom Metazoa; phylum Arthropoda; class Insecta; order Hymenoptera; family Formicidae; genus Cyphomyrmex; species Cyphomyrmex costatus. Next base: position 58,377 of record NW_017275727.1, read on the forward strand.
GGATCAAGATTATTTTTGCTGAGAAGAAACAGTTTCTTGTTCCATTTTCCACCCACATGTTTACTAGTGATATGTTTAAAAACATGGCATTGAAAGAAAGTATACGTTCAGTGGCAGCAAAACTCCGAGAAGAAATTTTGAACTCTACCACCACAAAATTGCCTGATGATTGCACTGCTGAAGACTTGATAAGAGGAGAGTACGATAATGTGCCAGAACTTTTAACGTGCTTCTTGGAAACATTACTTTGGGGTGATGTTTCTCACTTATCAAGAAAAGCACGTGAAAATAAGAGAAAAAATAACGATCTTGCAATTTTTTCTCTCGGACAAGATCGGATATACGCTTCTTCTAGCCACAAAATCAAAACTTCTAAGCATATTACTTTGGGTCTGGTAATAAAGAGCTTGTGTAACAGCAAAAAAATAATCAATTTACTATCCAAATATGGACACTGCTGCTCTTATACTATTCTAGAAGAGTTAGAAACTGAATTGACGTTTTCAACGGCAAACAGTTCCTACGTGTGTCCTGAGGATATTTTGCGTCGCCTGGATTTAAATACTGCAGTAGCTTTTGATAATTTCGGTCGCTTTGTTGAAACTCTGAATGGTAAAGACACTCTTCACGACACGGTGGGGATAATTTATCAAGAAGTTCGGAATGAAGATACGATGCCTGTCGTACATCCAACTGCCAGTGACATTGAAAATTCAACTACCAATGAGAGTACACATGATAATATTTCTGAATGTACGACCACAATGCAGAGAAAGCGAAAACGCCGAACCTTCGATGAAATTACTTTCGACATGCGCCCATATGCAAAAAAAATGAAAATTGGAACCTGGAATCAACTGGAAAAACTTTAAATATTGTAATGAATTGTCCAATTTTTCAAAAGGCATTTGCAGACTTGGGATCGGAAGATTATAACATTGATGAATCCTTTAACACCATCGAACGTTTTATCTGCCATTTGTATGGTTTAAAAAAAATAGATGATGTCAACCTAGCTAGGATTAAAATCTTCTGTAAGACATATAAAGTATCAGATACATCACAGCTCTTCTCGTTGAATGTGCGTAATTACGATGCATGCAACTTACCACCTTGCCAATCGGAGTTACGCCAGCATGTACTACGAACGAGATATATTGCGTCCTTGTGGAGGAGTGCACACACTCGAATGCTGAATGACATGTCGCCAACAGATTTCGGTTGGACAAATGTCAATGGAAAATTGGAGATGTCTTGGTTCATTGGTAATCAACTACCACAAGCTTACGAAGATGTAGTAATACCTGATGTTTTAGGGGAGACTCCAAATCCAGGTATGTTTCCTTTACAATATTGTCATAATATAATGAAATAAATAAAAGATTGTTAAGTATCATAAACATTTCTTGTTCCAGATACGCAAGATGTAAACGACAAGGACGAAATCGAATCGATCTTTGAATACGATGAAGAATTTACCACTGACGATGAAGACTAAGGGTGCCGTCACACGTTTATTTACAAAAGATATAATTATAATAAGATATAATAAGATATAATTATTGTTTAATCTGAAAGTATGTAAAGATTATAATGTAAATGTATATTATAATTATTGTATCTGCTGCAAAATGGAAACTCAATAAAAGAAGTCCAGGGATCATTCAGATTAAAAATTTTATCACTAATATTGCAACTACAGTGAAGAATAATCAAATTATGTCTAATTTTTGTTGTTATACTATTTTATACAATAACAATTACTGTATTACAGAACTATAATAAGAAATACATGTTTCATTTATTAAATAGGACTAGTTCAAGATATTGTAGAAAAACTAATTACAATCCTAATCTTCCGGGCGTGCTACGATATGGCCGAGCGCCAATTTCTGTTGCCATATTCATAATCAGGAGGCAAAAATACATCGAAAACATGTTCGCGTTTTTTGGATTTCGAACATACAGTCTGTACAAGATTTATGGAAAAAAAATTATTCAAACCGGCAGATTAATGAAATCCCTCCACATAATCGTCAGATTATGGGTCAGTACGTCTAGGACATCAAACTGAACCCTCTGTATCTTAATCTGACGCGCTCGAGTATTTCAAGGTCACGATTTTTTTTGCATTTCCAAAAATCGGCCATGACTCTCGGTCGCGTCCAAATCGTTAGTTTTTTTAATAGGAGCTTCTTTAGGGTCCAATTAACATCCCCTATGAAAATCTGACGCGCTCGAGGAAATTTTTTTTCCCCCTTTTTTGACCCCTTCCTACAGCTAACCCCACCACGCAAACCGTCAGATTAATATTTATCCGTTATCAGAAACACATGGGTCGCTTACACTATTAATATCTGACATGCTCGAGTATTTCATTGTCACTGTTTTTTTTTACATTTTTGAAAGCCTGTACACGCTCCCCCCACCACTGAAACGGCATACATCATATAACCTTTTTTTCTTTTTAGCATCTAATCTTCACAATTCAATAGGTCCCCACGACGCTCGAGTAAATCCACATTTAGCCTCTCGGCCTCCCGTACTATACAGACTCTCGTGTACGTAGAGAGGGAGTGTAAGTCCATTTTCCGTTACAACAACAACGAAGTTTCGAGAGCATTCGACGTGTGATTCCTTTGCTCCAACACAGTTTTGTATCCCGGTGAATGGCAATAAATTTAATTTGAACTAAGAGGAAGTCAAATACTTCTCTCGACCACATCGCTACTGACGGAATACCCGGTGGCACGTGTGACGGGCACATGCCCGTGGCGTCTCATTCGCCGTTTATTCAACAGCTCTTTTGTTATTGCCATCGTGAACATTACTGATTTTTGAAGTTATGTGCATCAAACGCTAAACCGTAGAAGGCCAAATGTTAACGCTTTAAAACCACAAAAGGGCGGGAAGATATATAAAATTTAAATTATTTCGGTTGTATGAAATCTAAAGCTCAGAACTTTTTTGTATACCTAATACATAAAGTGCATCTAAATTCGATTCAAGTATATTTAATGAAATATATATATCTCATGTAGGGTGATCCGAAATTCGCGGATTCGGAGTACAGGACATGATACTTTATGCTAAAACAAACAACTTTTTCCTTTAGAAAAATTGCGTCCGACAAATAGTTTTTGCAAGAGAGCTTCTTGAAATTAACGTATAAGCACTCGGATCCATGTAGCGCTCAGGGCCGGCGCGTACGCCTCATTTGCGTGTACCTAGTACGTGATAGTATTCATAAATGATGTCTTTTAAGACGCTCATACGGCTCTGTTATGGGCCTTCTACAATAAGCCATAAGTCATTACTCACATGACATAAGTGTTAAGTCACAATTATAAGTCATAAATCTTAAGGAATTTACATCTACAATAAGTCGTATTAGATCATTGCATCATAACCATGAAGAATAGAGATAAGGAGGCTTCTTCTTCTTCTTCTAGTATTTTGATTGGCCCAGTAGCCGCTCCAACGACAATCATCCTGGCCAGATCAGCAGGGATACCACCAACCTTCCACAAATTTAATCTGAAACAAAGGAAGGGGGGAATAGGGAACGGGGGGGCACGTCCCAGCTAGACGCAACCAAAAGGCCACGTCCACAGGGAGAACCCCCCTAGTCCACCCCCCCCAACCCCCCAGTCCGCGCCCACAACGAGCGCGTGAGCATATGAGGGGTTATAACCTAAGATCCACTGATTTAAAGAAAGCCAACAATCTTCTACAAATACCAACCGAAGGCTTTTTGAGGAGTAGGAAAATATTATCGGTAGTAGGACGGGGAATACTTTTATACAAGAAATTGATGAGATTAACGGATTTATTGCAAGTTTTGGGACAGACAAAAATTACATGGTTAACGTCTTGGCAGACGTTGCCACATTGGCACGCCGCCGAGGTAGTCATGCCCTTGCGATGGAGGCTCTCATTCAGATTGTAATGATTACTGCGATTTTTATTAACCAGCACAATCTCTTCGCGCTTCAGAGACAGAGAGTGGAACCACGGACGAAGGGAAGAGTCCTGATATAGTTCAGCGTGCATGACGCCTTTAGTTTCAGCGGCATCCTTCAACCAACTTTTGAAAGACCTTTTAGCACGGTCTTCCTGGCATCAGTGTATGGAACCGGTAGGTCCTTCATCGGGCCCGCTGCTCCCGCAGCTGAGTTCGCAAGGCCACAGTTTCATTGCCACGTATACCCCTGTGTGAAGGGATCCAGAATAAGACAATCACTTTGCGCTCTCTAGCCAAGCTCGTTAAAAGAGATTTAATCTGGTATATATTATAGTTGGGCTGGGAGTAATACTTTGACGAGATTGCCTCTAAAACACTTTTAGAGTCTGTAAGAACAATTGCAGAGCTGAATCCGCGACGAGTAACATGTCTGAGAGCCTCCCTGATAGCCCAAGCTTCCGCCGAGAAGACGGAAAAAGCCGTCGGCAATCTGCGTACAAATCTTAAATTCTCTTCTGGCGAATAGACTGCGGCACCCACAGGGCCATCCTCGCCAATCTTAGATCCATCCGTATATAAGGAAATATCCGCACTCTCGATTAACCCTACAGCTTTGCATATAAATTCTGAGATTACAAGCTAGGAGATTACAAGTTAGGAGAGTCTTTTTTAATCCAGCTCAAGTCGAAATTGCAGACAGGTTCAAATATCATGGTTTCATAGTCGTGGGTCGTGGGTGAACTCAGGGGAAGTCTCAGACTGATAAATCATGTTCAAATCTTCGCGGTGAATCGCGTAACGATTAAAAGATAGGAAGGACCTAATCGCCTTAATCTTCTTAAGCTGAGAGTCAGCTGCACGTTCCATATCTCTGATACCATCCTTGACCAAGTTGTCGGTTCCTGACCAACATTTGAATAGAAATGAGGCAGTTAGAAGATTGAATCTATGTTTGAGGGGGCACTCCTTGGCCTCATATAGCAGAACGTTTATAGGCGTGGAAATTCTGTAGCCCATGGCCTTCCTGATAATCTTGTACTGAATTCTCTCCAAACGGAGGAAGAGGGTCGTCTGGCTCTCGTATGCGTAAATCTGCGATCCATACTCAATGGCGCTTCTGAAGAGGGCACGATAAACTGTTAACAGAACCCGGGGATGCGATCCCCACCACACTTCCGATAAGGAAGAAATAATCTTGCCCGTAGCATTGCCTCTGAGAATTAAGGCATTTAGATGATCCTTACCCGTAAGGCCGCTGTCCAAAATAACACCCAGAAACTTAACTGAGGGTGCAGTCTCAATGCGTTGGCCGCTAATGGACAGAGTTAAGTCCGATTTCCTCCAGGATCTTTTATTCGTGAAGACGACTCCCGTGGATTTCTGAGGAGACAACTCCAAGCCTCTCCCCTCCAAATAGCTGTTTACAGCATTCAACGAAGGCTGAAGACAATCCTCAGCCTCCGATACCGACCTGGCTGATGCGTACAAGACCAAGTCGGCGTATTGTAATATAAGGCAGCCCTCCGACAGATGCTCATTGAGGCCTCTCAGATATATGTCAAAAAGTAAAGGGCTTAATGTTGAACCCTGAGGGGTACCAGTATGGGCCAAACGCGGGCCAACCAATTCTCCATCGACTACAAAGTAAAGCTCTCTTTCCGAGATGAGATGTGCAATAAACTGTCTCAAGGTAGCCGGTACCCCTATCTCTAGCAAGTCGTTCTCCAAGATGACAGGGATAACATGATCAAAAGCCCCCTTGATATCTAGAAACACTGCAACTATGAGCTCCCCACGAGAAAAGACCGTTCTGATGTGGTTGATGAGTACGATCAAGTTATCGGCGTATGAGCGATGTAGCCTGAATCCCATTTGAGTGTTAGGAAGAATCGACTTCGATTCAACATAGTGCTTGAGTCTGCGGAGGATCATCCTCTCCAGGAGTTTAAGCATGCATGACATTAATGCAATAGGTCGGTATCCTCTGTTGCCTGCTTTAGGTACCGGGATTATGAGAGATTTTCTCCACGAAGGGGGAAACTCCCCATCCTCCAACAGGTCATTAAATATTTCTAAAATGTACTCAATATGTTCTCCGGGTAAAGCAGAAATGATATTGTTGTCAATTTGATCCAGTCCTGGCGCCGAATTCAATCTTAATCCCGATAAGGCAAGGTGCATCTCTTGCATGCTAAAACGGCCCGCCAGATCGGGCACAGGGGAGGGGGGATATTCTCTGAAGTCTTCTGTAGCCGCCCCAGAACAGACGTCCGAAGCTAATTGCGGTCTGATGGCGATCTCCTGCAAACACGAATCCGGTGTAAGCCTACTTATAAGATTTTCAACATCTCTTCGCATGGTTTCCGTACCAACTGCCCTCGAACCTCCACAAGCATCATGCCTCTTGAAGAATCTCATCAATGACCATACCTGAGGGGTGGGAGTTTTCCCATTAAATGAAGCAACAAGTTTCTTCCATTCTCTGCGTTTAATTCTTCTCAGGGTCTTTTGGCATTCCTTTTCCACCTCCTTAAATCTGTCAAGATTTTCCACAGTCATACACTTCCTGAAGACTCTCGATGCGGCCCTGCGTTCCATGACAGCCTCCTCGCACTCTCTATTCCACCAAGGAGGCGGAGTCCTACGTCCTTTGGCTTTAGCAATTCTCGGCAGCCTTTGATTCGCTGGTAGGTACTCCCGTACTCCTTCTACAGCATGATTGTTAAGGAGTTCGTATCTTTCTATCGGAAATGAACAGGAACCGGAGGATCTGAGACCCGTGAAGTCCCGCCTCAAAGTACTAGTCAAGTCTGTAAGTTGATGTTTATTTAACTTAATTTTGTAAAGAAAACGCTTAGAGTTCTGCAATGTATCACCAATGACGGTGTAAACCGGACAGTGGTCGCTACCCATGGGATCTATCTCTGTATAAGAGTGCGCAATTAGAGCCAATGCAGGAGAGGCAATAGCCAGGTCAATAACAGACTTCCGGCGACCCGGCGGTTGGATAAGAGTAGGCGCATCCTCGTTTAAAATCTGATAGTCACTTCTATCAATTTCATCACACAACGTGCGACCCGACGCGTCTGTCTGATCACAGTACCAGAGAGAGTGGTGAACATTCATATCTCCCACTATTAGGGCATAATCAAAAGACAAACTAAAGTTAAAGAGCGCTCTGAAGACTTGAGCTGGGGTGGTCATGCTGCAATGCTTGTAGATATTAAAGATTGCCAGAATGGAAGAATCCCCTACTGTAAATGTAGCTCCCTGGATTTCCCAGGATGGGTGGAAAAAGGCAGAAAGATCAATGGGATCGAAACGTAGACTGCTCCGGATGAGCATCGCCATACCTCTGTCACCAACTCTTGTGATATCCCCGCAGAGCTGTACATGACCTGAGGAATTAAATGTTGAATCCGTCCTAAGTAAAGTTTCTTGTAAACATATAACATTCTGTTGACTAAGCAACGACTGAATTTGCGGAAGATTACCCAACAATCCGCGACAATTCCATTGGAAAATTGAGAGAGGTGAAGGTCTTTTATTCATAGTAATAATCTAGTCTGTCCCTTTGTTGAGAATAAAAGCTGACGTCTCCAACTGAGCAGTCAACGTCATCAAAAGAATCAAATGTCGGAGCTGAGTCGGAGAATTTTTTGATAACTTTTTGCAATTGCGTTAAAAGCACGCTAAAATTGCGCTCTCCTCGGTTTATGAGGAGGACACTTAAAATAAGAATGAGAGAGCTAAGTAGCAGCGACAGGGGGTCGTCCCCAGAGCTGTGGGCAGGAGAGGGCAGGTAATGTACAGCATTGCGGTTATTCGATCTGATAGCAGAGCTATCTTCTTCCAAAATCCCAACTCCATGTCCATTATTATAATCGCAATCATAATCTCTCAAGGAAGGCATCCTTCCGTTAGGTCCGAGAAACAATTCGTGTGTACCAGCGAGAGGCCATCCCTACGGCCATAACCATGATTATCTGTAAATCGATTGTTTTTCAGAGGTATCATATTAGGTCTAAAATCTTTACTAACTCTGCGACGAGTTTGAGAGTAGAGGGGGAGGGTAGTAGCACCGCGTGTCAGTACCCTTTCATTATTCAGTACCGAAGATTTAACCTTATCAGCGTATGTGGTGGACGTGAATGCAAAAGCGCGCCTTCCTGAAGGGTCGTGGAAGTTATGCATACGTCCCCCGAATTCTCTTGAGAAGATTCAGAATCGTTATATGTTCTATCACCAATGTTAGTGGGCTTCTTGCTGTATTCTCTGCTGTATCTATCGCCGTCGGTGCGCATATCCAAGAGAGGAAAACTTTGAAAGTCGAGACGGGGATCTGAAACCGGCGATGATCTGCTGTTCTCATTACTATACCTGATTTTCATTTTCGCTTCCATGAGAGAAAGATTTTCTGAGGCGGCCAAAGTGATCGTTGATCGACTCTAGTTGATCGTGTTAGTAATTATGTTTTAATATTATTTAAATTTGTTATAAATTTGAGGAAATATTAAAGTGTTTATTGGCAAAAATCATAAGTAAACTTTTATTACATAAGAGATGTATATTTAGGTATTGAAGTTTGTGTCTAGAGTCGATCAACGATCACTAACCTTATACGACGAGATTTAGAGCGTGGCAGATTGACCCCAACAGTGGCAGTGTTCGTGTTCGTGTACCCCGACGGCGTTCCCGGACCCCGGACCATTTAATCGAGACGTAAATATTTCATCGCGAATGATGGGGCCGCCATGTGTTCTAACGTAATGCATTGGCGTCGAGATGCCCAAATTTGCTCATTTCCGCCAGCCAATCACGTAATTGGTCACGTGACCAAGTTGGCGATTCTCTCTACTAGAGGTTCTCTATCCTGGATGATAGGACTCTCGTGCGAAGTGGCTAAATGGCTTCCCATGCAATTAATACATCTGGGAGATTGATGGGCGAGTGCTTTGAGAGGGCATTCTTCCCCTCCGCACAGTGGATCGAAACATAGCAAAACCCGGACATAGGACTCCAATCGTTGTGCAACTTCATTTTTCTCGCTTAAAAGTAAAGACTGGAAGTTTTTAGGGTTATTAATCTTTAAATATAAATCCTCCAATAATTTCGAGTTCGAAATGGCGGAAAGCCGAATTTATAAAAACGGATGAACAAATTGAAAAAATCTTTGGACGAATTATAAAAAAAGTATGGTATTATTTTTCATTAGTTTTGAAAATAAAAATTACAAATAATTAATCAGTTAAAAGGAATAAATCTATTTTCAATCAAAGCGAATTTTAATGCATAAATATTTAAAGTGAATTTATATACGTATTCAATTCTGCAAATCGTACCTTTTTTTATCTTGAAATACAATCTTATAAACAGAACTTCGAATAGTAATATCACATATTAAATTACCAAGCAATTTATTAATTTTTGATGCTAATAAGTATATTGAGAACTGTGAAAAATTTAATTAATTACGAAAAATACAAATAATTAACAATATTAATAATAGGGAATAGCCGATTGACGGCCAAGCTGGATCTTAGTAGCTTTTTAATAATTCTGTGTGAATTTTATATATATACATATAATATTATATTATACAAATACAAGCACATATACCATATTTGTTACTATTTGAATTGGTTCTAACACTGATTGTTCGATATTATGCAGCCCTCTCGCCGTCTTATTCGCTTCGCCGGCATTACTTTACCATAGTGCGATTATTATTGATCGCGCAAGAAAAATAGTGCGGCGCGCCGTCTGCGCCGAATCGCGTAATCGTCCTGCGCGTCGTCCTTCTTCCCGACGCAAGCATTCTTCATCGATCCGTCTCATTGATCGGACTACTCGATCTCGCGTGTCGCTTCAATAAAATTTAAGTGCGTTTACGCTGTCGTGAATTACGAGCTTCGAGTCAGTGACAAGGTGCACCGAACTAACTTGAAAGAGGCTATCAGAGCCCTTGACCGCGATCCTCGCCGGACAATATACCGCAGGAAAAAGCGGGTGTCACACGATCTCCGTGCCTGTCAAATACGCAACACTGATCATAATATCGGCTTGCCGCCATTTTGAACTTAAAATTGTTGAAAGATTTATATTTCAAGATTAATAACCCTGAAAACTTAGTCTCTTTTCTTTTTAAGCGAGAAAAATTAGGTTTTACAACGATTGGAGTCCTATGTTCATCATATTTCGAATTACGCGAAGTCATATTATAAAATTTGCGCACGTATAAATGTATTTTTCTCGAAAAGGTGCAAGAAGGAGCAAAATATCAATGCAGGTAGTGTCCTGACAAGTTCCCTTGCATTTTAAAAAAAAAGTTTCTTGGAACTCTTTGGAACTTTTTTTGTATACCTCACTTTTGAATGGATTTTGTACTTCAAAAAAGCGTTTACAAAGCATTAAGTTTTTTAATTTTAATGGGACAAATTTTTTAATATTAATAATAGTTTTTAATAGCTTTTATTACGAACAAATGTAAAAAAGAAACATTGTAAACAATATAAGCATTTATATATAGCATTGCTCTGATTATTATCGATGATAACAATATACGTTAATTCTCCACAATTTCTAAGTCTACACATTGTTAATGTCCATATAAACAGTAAACATTCATGGTTCGCTTTATACTTGAAATTAAGTTGAAACAAGCTTTAAACAATAATTAGAACCAGCTTTGAAGCCTTTTAAGCGAAAAAATAATTTTACCCTATGTCCGGGTTTTGCTACGTTTCGACCCACTGTGCTCCGGGATGGGCCTCTTTAACATTTTTTCCGCAAAATAGATAATGGGCATCACCCTTGCAAGACTTGCTGATATGTCCAACTCTAAAACATGAATAGCAGTTACGAACACGAGGAACATAAGGTGACACTAAATGTCTGATCTTAAAAAGAAAAACGTGTTTAGGTATCTTTGCCCCTCGAATTTGACACACAGAGTACGAGATGTAGGCTACTGATTATGTCTTAAAAATCATGGCAAAAAGGAACTAATACGTTCACGGGTTTTTATTGTTGGATTCGGTTAATGGGTCATTTAATAAGAAAAAACCGCGGAGTGCTATTAAATTAGAGGGTGGAAATCGGAGATAGGGGTGAAAAAGCTCCCTTTTCAGTTTTTTCAATATATCTCGCGAACGAAGCAAAATTTCGATATGCTTTATAAGAAATTTTTTGTAGATAATTAAATTTCCGATCGGAATAGGTTTTTTAAAAAATTAAAAAAAATTTTTTTCATGCCGAACAAGTAGAAACAAAAAATTGAAAAACAGCAAAAAATCCGAATTTTGTTGCTTTTCTACTTTTTTGCCTATAACTTTCTTTTGATCAGAGATAGGTATAGGGAATGCTTCATAGAAAAAAAAGTAGTCAAAATTTCCTTTAAAATGCTGTAGTCAAAAATTTTTTTTAGGTTAACATTGGTCCAAATATGGCCACTCGAATATAGCAATTTTTTTCGATTTTCATCCCTCTTATACTGATATTGTTTCAATTCTCATTTTGTTGGA
>NW_017275727.1:70340-86900 GCF_001594065.2 Cyphomyrmex costatus
TAAGAGGGATGAAAATCGAAAAAAATTGCTATATTCGAGTGGCCATATTTGGACCAATTTTAACCTAAAAAAAATTTTTGACTACAGCATTTTAAAGGAAATTTTGTCTACTTTTTTTTCTATGAAGCATTCCCTATACCTATCTCTGACCAAAAGAAAGTTATAGGCAAAAAAGTAGAAAAGCAACAAAATTCGGATTTTTTGCTGTTTTTCAATTTTTTGTTTCTACTTGTTCGGCATGAAAAAAATTTTTTTTAATTTTTTAAAAACCTATTCCGATCGGAAATTTAATTATCTACAAAAAATTTCTTATAAAGCATATCGAAATTTTGCTTCGTTCGCGAGATATATTGAAAAAACTGAAAAGGGAGCTTTTTCACCCCTATCTCCGATTTCCACCCTCTAATTTAATAGCACTTCGCGGTTTTTTCTTATTAAATGACCCATTGACCGAATCCAACAATAAAAACTCGTGAACGTATTAGTTCCTTTCTATATGACATAATCAATAGCCTAATGGAGCGTATGTAAACTTGCCGTCCACCTTATTCTTCAGTTAAGTCGAGAAACCTCAAGGACTTTACATGGCGCACGCAGAAACTCCTGCACCGCTTTTACATCGATTTCCTGCGGCACATCTCTGATAATGCCTGTGCGCATAACTCTATGTAATGGTATAAACGCTTTAAGGTTATGTTTCGCGAGAATGTTGTTATGAACTAGGTTATTGGCTGTAGTAGCAGATCGCAGCTCGACACGAATTTTCCCCTTGCCGCTCTTAATTTCAAGGATGTCATTGCCGACTATGCTAACCAAAATTCTGCCGACTACAGTTGGATGAAGAGGCACAGACACCGATTCACGCTCGCCTCCCACATCTGCAGTATGGACATGCACTACATATAGCGGAAGATCATTATTGTTATACATACGCTGATTATCAAGCGGCCTCAATGTGTTATCCTGCTTAGATGTCTCGGAAACACTTTTCCTGTCGCGTTTGCCATGGAATCGGAGATGCTGCTCGTGTTATCTGAGGGCGCGCTCTCAATGCTGATGATCCGTTTCGGTAATCTATGAGGCTTCTTGACAATAGATGTCAAATCCGGAGAAGGCTCAAAATCGCCCAGATTCCTCTTACGCGACAAAGTTAAAGAATCAGGGTGCGTTCCGAGTCGCGCATGAAGCGCGTGGACTGCAATACTGATGCACAACACTTTGAAATTGTTCCGCTTTTTCAATGCGCGCATAACACGCATGAAGCGCTTATGAATTCGGACCGGTTTCCTGTGCGAGCTATGCGAGTTCAAGATGGACGCTATACAATACGTCAATAAACAATTTCTAATAATTGTAATTTCTTCTTTAATACTTTTAAAGAAAAATGATGAAAGTTCCTATGACAGTTCCGACTCGAGCGATAGTGAAAATAAAGTCGAAGGCATATCTCTAAGTGATACGCAGAAAATATTTTTTCTATTAATAGTAGATAAATCACGTGGAAAACAAATTGGAGTTGAAAAAATTATTGATTACGTCGATCGCGTAATTCCTAATTAATATAACGTCTAATCTATACATTAAATAAATCAAGGTAAAATAATATGCCATTAATTTTGATGAAAGTATTCAACATAAATTAAAAGGGCGAAGTAAAAGTCAGAAGTAAATTACATTTAAAATAATTTAAAAATGTTAACACATTTACAATAGAAATATTACAAAAAATTGCTTAAAATTAAAAACATTATGCCCGTTACTTAAAATTAAAAACATGCTGCGCGTAACAAAATTGTTAAAATTAAAAACATGCTGTGCGTAACAATTGTTAAGCAATTTTTGTAATATTTCTATTGTAAATATGTTAACATTTTAATATTATTTTAAATGTAATTTACTTCTGACTCTTACTTCGCCCTTTTAATTTTTGTTGAATAATGCCATTAATTTTATCTTGGCTTACTTTCGCCATATCCTCTTCATTTAAAAATAAAATTAATACTTTATTTTTATCCTCTAATAAGACCGGGAAATCATGCAATTGCTGTAATCGCTGTTCCATCGCAAATCGCAAATATTCGTCCGTTCATTGTTGTATTGTCCGGTACTCGTTGCTCGTTCCGAATTACAAATCATGCGCATAGACCGCATGAACGCATCAGACGCATCAACTGCCTCAGGTCGAAAGAGAAGCAGACAATGCTCTGAGTGGAGTGCTAAGAATTCAGTACGGTTAGTACAATCTGGGGAATTCAAGTACTCTCGAAGCGCTTTCGAAGCGCGCAATAGTTAACTCGGAACGACTTTCTATGCAGTCTACGCGCTTCATGCGCGACTCGGAACGCACCCTCAGTTTGTATATCCATGTCGGCAGTAACACGGTTGTCGACCTTAGGGTGATTTTACATGCAGCGCGGTAAAGCCAGAAACACATAGAAAAACGTAAGGCCGTAAGACTTAGCAGTAAGGAAATCGTAACATTGGATTCGCTACCGGCCTTACGGTCGCTACTGTGATTGGCCAATTCGCTTACTGATTACGTTTTACGGCCTTACGTTTTGTATGTGCCATGGGCTTAAAGTAACTAGGAACCGTGCGCGGTAAGCCGCGCTAATTTTCTCCTACTATTAGGACGGGTTCACACCTTGACGGAAAAACGGAAAGCGGAAAAGCAGTAGCCAATCAAGTAGTCGACTTTCTGTTAGTTTTGTACTATTTACTACTAGCGCGAGTTCTGATCGGTTAACTGCTCTTCCGCTTTTCCGTTTTTCCGTCAAGGTGTGAACCCGCCCTTATATGGAGCAGAAACTGCGCGGAAAAGCGGCACGGACTAATGATAAGTTGACGTTACTATGCACTTTTTAATTAAATTAATAGATTTAAATGCAATTATTAAGCAGATTCGTTGAAAAAATAAGATTATTGATAAAATGTGCATAGAAATAAGTTAATACATTTAAGAAAATGCATATACAAATGTGAACTTGTCACTATACCGTGCCGCCTTTCCGCGTTCCATGTAAGGGTGCCGTCACATACAGCCCGCAATCCGTAATCCGCACCGGATGTCCGCAAAAGTTGCTAGGCCTTGAGTCCGTAACGTTACGTGTATTTTATCTCCTTATGTCCCATGGAGCCGTAATTCCGTAAAAGTTACCAGTTTTTACTAGTAATGCTTTACATTATTTTTTTATTTAACAAGTTATATTGATTATTTTTAACTTATTTCATAAGAAAACTGCAGAATATATCTTGATTATAACAAAAACTTTACTTAAACTGTTAAAGCAGGATGGTGTGAACGGGCTTAAAAAAAATTAAGAATAGATTTGTCTGATTGATTGACTCTTGTTTGAATATAAGCTACTGTTTAAGTTCCGCGTGCGTGCTCTCCTATCTCGTTGATTTGAGACGACTGGCTATAACCGCTTGTACATGATGATCGCGCAGTTTTTATCGGAACGGAAGTTACCGAGGTTTCCCGAGCTACGCTTAAAGCGGGGAGCACAGACTTTTGCATAACGCATAAACCATATACATAAAGAATTTGATTGGTCCATTGACTCATGCATAAGAAAATGGACCAATGAAATTCCTTATGCACATGCTTTATGCGTTATGCAAAAGTCTGTGCTCCCCGCTTAACTCGAGTACATACATATGCTCTATACGGTCACGCGTGAAACCGTAGGTTTGTAAACTCGCCGAAGAGAAACGCGCTGAATTTATTAAATCTTAATACTACCGCCGTTCAAGCGTTTCTCATGAACCTTTATTAGGTTTAACTTGTAACATAAATCTCTGAAACGGTCTCGCGGCAATGCCTTTGTAAATATATCCGCGCGTTGATTTTCGGAAGGAACATAATCCACTATAATCTCTTTCGCGTTTACTTTTTCTCGTATGAAGTGAAAGTGGACGTCTATATGTTTTGTCCTCTTATGAAATGCTGGGTTCCTGACTAATTGGATCGCGCTTTGATTATCGATAAATAGCTTTGTTTTCTGGTCACCGAGAAACCCGATGTCCGTTAGTAATTTTCGTATCCAAATTACTTCGCGAGCTGCTGTCGAAGCAGCAACGTATTCGGCTTCTGTCGTACTGAGGGTCACCAGTCGTTGTCGCTGTGACGACCACGTGACGGCTCCGTTTGCGAGACAGAAGACATATCCTGTTGTGGATCTTCGCGTCTCGATAACCCCGGCGTAGTCAGCGTCCGAAAAACCTATCAATTGTGCTTCGCTACCGCCGCTTACATACTCGATGCCATAATCGATCGTGCCTTTAAGATAAGCGAATATTCGTTTGACTGCCCGCCAGTGAGTGCCATTATGATTGCTCAAATATTTGCTTACAGCATTTACCGCGAACGCAATATGTCTGGTCTCGATACGGCCGCGAGAAACACCAACGACCCGACTGCCTCGCGATACGGTACATTACTCGCTTTTTCATCGTTATCTTCATTTGGGCATAGTGTTGCGTGCGGATCCGCCAGCACACTTACCGTCTTCGCGTCCGCCATCCCGAACTTTTCGATTATTTTTCGCGTGTACGCGCTTTGATGTATCGTTAGCTTTTGTCGTTCTTTGTCGCGTTCAATTTGCAGTCCGACGAAAACCTTGGAGTGTTCGACAGTTATTTTAAACGTTTCGCTTAGTCGATGAATGATTAATTTGAGTGTCTCTACATTTTTCGAGGGTACCAACCCGTCATCGACGAAAAGCGCTAAATACACTTCGTCATTTTTGAATTTTCCGGTAAACACGCACTTGTCCGCATCGCACTCTTTGAGATTGAACTCACTTAGAAACTTTGTGAATCTCAGATTCCAACATCTTGGAGACTGCTTCAATCCGTAGAGAGACTTCTCGAGCTTGCATGCTACGTTTTTCAGGTCTTCTTTTACCTTCAGACCTTCCGGAATTTCCATAAAGATCGTCTCTTCCAGTTTTCCGTGTAGGAATGCAGTTTGGACGTCAAACTGCATTGTTTCGAGGTTTTTAATGGTTATCGTTGCCAGCAGTACTCTCAGGGAGTCGTACCTTACTACCGGAGAGAACGTTTCGTTGAAGTCGATCCCCTCTCGTTGCATGAAGCCCCTCGCGCACAATCGTGCCTTGAATCGGTGTGTTTTCCCGTCGACATCCTTCTTTACCCGAAACACCCATTTCGAATCGATTAATCTCATTTCTGGCGTCCTTTTCACAAATTTCCACGTGCTATTTTCTTTGTGTGCTCTAAGTTCGTTTTGAATGGCACTTGCCCACTGCGCGGCTTCTGTGCCATTCATCGCCTCATCATACGTTAATGGAATGATATATTCGGCCACATTTGCGTCGTGTTGGTACCTTCTCGGGACGTGAATTTTCGATCGATCTCGAAGGGATCTTTGCCATTCCTGGTTATGCTCGACCTCAGATTCGTTGACCTCTTGCTCGTCAGCCTCTTGTTCGTTGTCCTCTTCTTGTTCCTCGATGCTGTCGTCGTTGTTTATGTCGCTGTCGATCTCGTTCCTGTTCTCGTTCACTTGTTCCTCGACTTTCTTTAGTGGGAGAATTATTGTATTTTCTTCTTTCTCTGCGCCTTTTACCGCTGACGGCGCGCCTATTTCCTCGTTGAAAGTGACATTGCGAGCTATGCTGACCTTTTTCTTCTCCGGATCGTATACCCGATAGTTCGTTGATTCTTCTGTGTATCCAACGAAAATCTTTTTGGTAGCTCGCGCGTCGAATTTTCGCGTGAATTGTTTGGGGATGTGCACGTACGCATCCGATCCGAAGATGCTTTAGATTTGGAGTTTTCTCAGTCCACGCTTCGTATAGCGTTACAGCACCGCTCGTCCACACGGTTCGATTTAGAACGTACACCACACAGTTCACGGCTTCTGCCCATAGGCTCAACGGTAAGTTCTTCGCGATTAACATTGTTCGCGCACTTTCGACGATCGTCCGGTTGTCACGTTCGGCTTTCCCGTTTTGCTCCGGATTGTACGGGGCCGTCGTTTCTCGCTTGATTCCGCGCTTTCCGATATATTCGTTCAGTTTCGAATTGAAGAATTCCGGACCATTATCGGAACGAAGTGTTTTTATTTTTCGACCGAACTTGTTTTCGAAAATTATGAATTTTGCGCAGACTTCGGATTTCCTCTTCATAAAGTATACGTGTCTGTAGCCGGTCGCTTCATCTTTGAAGGTTAGGAAGTACCTTGATCCTCCGATCGAGTTCGTTGACATCGGTCCGCATACATCCGAGTGCATTTTTTCCCCCGGCATAATATTCTTATCGCGCTCCAGTTTCTTGTTAAATGGCAGTCTGTGCGATTTCCCCATTTTGCACGGTTCACAGAAAACGTCAGTTTTGTCCGTGAATGAAACTCCGCTCACGAGTCCTTTCGACGCCATTTCGCGAATCACGCGTTTTCCGACATGTCCCAACCGTTCATGCCACACTGTTAGATTTGTTGTGACTACGTTCGCTTCTTCCTTGCTTCCTTCTTTCACAACTTTGATTATCATGCGATACACATCGTTACTTTGCTTTATGCCCGTCGCGGACACTTCGCCGTCGCGCACCACTTCGACACGATCGTTTTTGAATTGCACTCCGAATCCCTTCTTTGTACATGCTCCGACAGAGAATAGATTTTTCCGTAATTTGGGAACGTACAACACTTTCTCGATTCGCGCGTCGTGCCAGACACCGTCGGTAAACTTTTTGATTCGAACCGTCCCTTCACCAGCGACGTTGCAGGTCTGATTGTCCCCGAGCGATATCGTGGCGCCGCTGCTGTCAGCCTTGTAGTCGGTAAACCAGTCGCGTCGGTAAGTTAAGTGTCTTGACGCACCGCTGTCTATCAGCCAGACCTCGCATTGATCGACCGTCATTATGTGGTTTTGCGTCCACAACTCGCGCGCGCTTTTCGCGGTTTTCGAATTCAAGTTATCCGAACCTTTGCTTGTCTCCCCTACGAATGCACAGTCGCGAACTTTATTTTCGTCGTCACGTGGCTTCCGCTTGTTCCGACATTGCCTCGCGATATGTCCCATCTTTTGGCACTTGTAGCACTGCACTGACTTTTTATCTTCGGGCTTTTTATTCTTTGCACTTTTCTTACCTTGTGAACTTCTATTTTTCGCGCTTGCAGTCAGTGCTTCCGACGCGTTCTCGTAGCCATTGAGTCTCATGTCTTCTCTGATCAGCCTTTCCTGCAGATTAATGAGTGTCTGTCGTTCTGGGTCGACGCTGTCCCATGCAATTTGCAGCGTGTTGAACCTCGTCGTCAAACTCGCGAGGATCTTCGCGATAACTGTGGCGTCCGACTCTTCTTCTCCGACGTCCTTGAGTTGACTCGCCATGTTCATTACTCTGGCCACGTGCTGAACCGCTGTATCTGCTTCGCTCATTCGGTACGCGTGAAACTTTTGCAGCAGACCCAGCTTATTTGTCACAGTCTTTTATTCGTGAATTAGACACATTTTGTCCCACATTTCTTTCGCAGAAATGCACGAGAGCACACACACTTGTTGAGTCTCTTCAAGATTCGACAAGATTATAAATTTCGCCGTTGCGTCGTCTTTCACGTTTTTTTTCAGTGCGGCCGCGTGGCCTTCTCCTGCAGCTGGTTCTCCTCTCGTACCGTCAACGATATCAAGCACATCGTTCGTCACAAATAATGAGTTAATTTGAGCTTTCCAGCCCTGGAAATTTGTGCCGTCGAATGGCTTCACGCCCTTTACGGAGATGCCGACAGACATCGCGGATTTGAATCACCGATTGGCACGTTTTCGACATAGTCGACTCCGACCTCCGAACAATGGCCGACTTTTTTTTTCGCACCACGTGCAGCCACCGAAGAATAATTCGTAGACGTTCGCGCGCTTTCTTTTTCGCAGTTAACCGTTAACTGGGCCCATGACCTGTTAAAGCAGGATGGTGTGAACGGGCTTAAAAAAAATTAAGAATCGATTTGTCTGATTGATTGACTTTTATTTGAATATAAGCTACTATTTAAGTTCCGCGTGCGTGCTCTCCTATCTCATTGATTTGAGACGACTGGCTATAACCGCTTGTACATGATGATCGCGCAGTTTTTATCGGAACGGAAGTTACCGAGGTTTCCCGAGCTACGCTTAACTCGAGTACATACATATGCCCTATACGGTCACGCGTGAAACCGTAGGTTCGTAAATTCGCCGAAGAGAAACGCGCTGAACTTATTAAATCTTAATATAAACCGTCAAATTTAGTCAAATAGATAAAATTAGAAAAGCATTACTAGTAAAAACTGGTAACTTTTACGGAATTACGGCTCCATGGGACATAAGGAGATAAAATACACGTAACGTTACGGACGCAATGCCTAGCAACTTTTGCGGACATCCGGTGCGGATTACGGATTACGGGCTGTATGTGACGGCACCCTAATAGTAGGAAAAAAAGAAAGGCGGAACGATAATGACATGGTCGGCATCGGCTCGGTCGGCTAGGTGCATAACTAGAAATTAACACAGGTATATACTGTGTATACTGCCAAGTAAAGAGAAATAATTTCGGAGTTCGGAGTTTGATAGGAAAAAAAAAACGATTTTCGCATTAATTAAAGACTGTTTTCGTCATGGAGATTGCAGATATGATGTTGATGGCCATGATAACATTATTAAATCGATTAAATCTAATAATTACCATGCGCTTTATTGGCCACTTGGAAGAAATTTGCGTTAACTTTTCAGATTAATTACCTTATAGTTATTTTACCGCGTACCACGGCTTGCCGCCGCGGTTCCTAGTTACTTTACCGCCTACCGCGTACCGCGTACCGCGCTCCATGTAATCGCACCCTTACACGCCGTAGCACGCGCACTATCATTAATGTTCGTTTCTTGAGCACGCGTGGCGCCAGTATCTGTTATGTTTCCCCGCGCATTGAAATTGTCCTCAGAATCATAGGAAAACGGGGAGGAAGGGGAAGAAGAGGGAATTATATTGTCAGGAAGCGTCGAACTCCTCTCAAAAGCCGTAGAATTATTATCATCAGCAAAGTTCCACCTTTGTTTCTAATTTGGGAGGAGAAAGGGACGCTCACACCAGAGCACCCCTCATCCCCCCCCACCGGGGGACGAGCCCCGGAACATAAAGCACTTTACCTCTAAACCAACTTAATAAAGCAGCTCGCGCGCACAGAATAAAAGCGTCCCATCACAAATGCTAGGACAAAACCCTGATTCCCGCACCAAGAGAACCAAAATAACGCCAAACGAGGCCAATAACACGGGACACACACTCAGACACGTCCTGCACAATGGTTGGTAGTTGGTATATCCAGATAAGGAGGCCGAACTAGGCTTTCATCAGGTATCTGTAATAGTATTGATGGTGCTCGGTAGATGGCATTCGAATCGCAAAACTCCTGTATACGCATGCGCACACACAATAACCAAAGAATAGCGAAGTTATTTTTTGACAGTAACAGGAAGACATAAATTGTCATTGCCTAAATAATAAAAGATTTTTATGTGCAATTGATTTAAATAATCACTGACTATACATTTAAGTTGCATACTATGTGACTTCCAGAAACATGAAAGTGTTTTATTTTTCTAACCATGTAATATATTTTTCTTTTGGTCACTTGCACTTCCCGATTTACAACCGGGAAACGAACACACACGCGTCATCGGGCTCCATTTGGGAATAGATACCGAGTGCCTTGAGCTATCAATTTATTATGAAGAATAGACCGACAGGAATGGTGTCCCTCGGCTTAGTTCGCGGCGGTTACACACATACATAAATTCGTATGTTATATACGATTTTATGTATGTGTTATAGGATGCGTGGAACGGAAGCGACATCTCTCGAGCAGCATTTCGAACTAATACAGATGACGAGTTTTGGGCACATAGGGTTTGTTTTTTGTTCCTGCACTGTCTGAACTAGTACATACGGTGCGATAAGTTGAAGTGAAACAAATATACGTTTGTTTCATTTTAACTTATTGCACTATTTGCACTAGTTCAGACAGTGCAGGAACAAAAAACAGACTCATAATCTGACGCGTCGTCCTGGTACAAGTTCGGCCTCCTTATCTCTATTCTTCATGATCATAACAGTTAAGCAATTAGATTCAACAATTAAATTCGACAAGTTTGATGAGCTCTATGTCATAAATTTCTTTATGACATTCATATTCCATTTTTAATACGATATAAATCACTTCAATCTCAATATTCTCGATTTAGTTTTTAGGTTATACGAAATCAGTTTTCTCGTAAAAAAAAAAATGGCAAACACATACTGCTTTTTGATTGGTCAGTCATAACGTAATAAGCTCTAAGGGCGGAATCCATAGACGTTGCTTAAGATTCAAGCTGGTCTTAAGCTAGTGCTTAAGGGGATCCTAAATTACCCTATAGGCCTCTATGTTACCGACAAAATCGTATAATTTTTGTATCGTAAATACTTTTTTTGTAATTCACAGATTCGAAAATCCTTTTACAGAATTAAAGTATACGCATTAATACGTATCTGTGAGGTAGAATCTATGCTGAAAACGATAAAAAATTTCAAAATTGAAACTATCTCAAGACAGATCTTAAGCTAGTGCTTAAGACCACAATTGATTCATAGATGTTGCTTAAGACCGAGTCTGAAGCTAAAACTTTGGAACATGCTTAACTAAGAAAATCTCATTCCATAGTGAAATCTTAAGTACGACTCAAGATTATTAGATGCATAATCATTGCTTAAGACCGATTTTGAGCCAGTCTTGGTCGAGTCCAGTAAATCATGGACTTAAGACGGTCTTGAAATAAAAAGTATAGTATTTACTATTTAGTTTTTATTTGTGTGTGTATTAATAATTTCTTCTATTTATTTTTTCATATTTTTAGAGAAAAGGAAACGGAAAAGCATATAGTTATGGTAGAATTACTACAAATATTTGTAGTAATATCTATCATTGGGTGAAGTAACCTAAAAATACCTCACATTCAAACAATAAGAAATTTAGTATAGTTCAATACTTTGTCCAAACACATTTCTTATATTGAAACTCTGTGATTATAAGGCATTTGATTTATATTTTTACACTTGATCATAAGTAGTTTCAAGTTAATTATATATAATGTATTATAAATATATACGATATAATTATACAATATAACTTTTAAATCTATTTTTATACAATTAAGATATAATTGACTTTATCAGAAAAAATTAAAATATTCTGAAAATTTTTTCTAATATTCTTTAGACTTATAAAATGTTATAAATAACATTAAAATGTTATCGTTTAGGTTTATTTTGCCATAAATTTCATTTAAATATCGTTATATATATAGTCAATATTATGAATTCAGTAATCGTGCGTGATTGGTCGTGACGTCATTATTAGCTATTTCGGCGCGGCGGTTAGTTACAATCGAATATAAGACGCGTTGTTTTGGTAATTTTGTCATTATTAATAAAATATTCAAGAAATGTGTGACAGTGATTTTGTGAAGGCGCAATCAGATAATCTTCCTGAAGTTTCAACAGGAATGATTGCTGATTATTTTATAAATAATGAATGCTACAATGTAGCCGAATCAAGTGGAGCTAAAATAAAAAGGTAATTTAACCTTTAACTATTTAGTTAATGTTTGTTAATAATGTTCAAATACGAGATCAGTGTAATAGTAATTTGCTTAAATTTATTTAATAATAATAATTGTATGTACATTTTTTACTCGCCTAAAATGTAACCTTTGAAACCTAACCTACAAAAATTATCATTAACTCTTGTTCTTTATTATAGATCAGAGCGAATAAATTATGGTGACTCTGCAGTGGGTTATGTACAGCTCAAAAGAGATGGGAATATTTGTACTGTTCAAGGAAAAGTTTGTCCCGAACACCGAGTAAACAGTAAGGCTTACATCGTGAAGATGCTAGTCGATGAAAATGATGAAAAAGTAATAGAAGTTAAATGTCAAGACTGCCCTGCTTCAGAAGGTGTATAGACTCTTATGTAAAGATGTACAAAATATAAATGTACTTAAATTTATTATATATATTTTTATTCATTGTATATATAATAAGGGCACAGAGCCAGTAATAACATTCAATTTCAAATTTAAAAAATAATAATAAAGATTATCATGTAAATAATGTAACAAATTTAATATAATAAATAATACATACATACGTTTCGACTCCGATCGGGTCATTCTCAATGTTACATATAAAATTCTTAAAACGGTAATTAATTTACAAAAAATATATAGTTTCTACAAAAATCAATTAAAAAAGTAATAACTTTGTCGTAATTCTGATTTCGCATTCCTCACTCTGTTTAAAAAATAAATTTTTTTTTTTTAAGTGATGAAAACTGATCCCCTTCTGTTTATAATTATGGTTTTGTGCCACAAAACATTATGTAGTATTTCTTTTTGATTTTACTTTATTATTTTCCATTATAGCACGTATAAGGTGTCTGACTAGCAAAGCTTCTACCGGCCGCCACTAGGAGCGCGCAGAGAGATCTTTGCATCGCCAATTATTATTGTTTAAATTTGAAATTAAATGTTATTACTGGTTCTCTGTGCTCTTATTATATATACATTGTTTTATACATATTGAGCCTTAGAATTATTAATTATTTTTTATTCATTATTTTATTTAAATTCTATTTTACAGGTGGTTGTAAGCATGCCATTGCCTTTCTTATGTGGGTACATCGCAGAAGTGAAGAACCAGAACCAACAGCAACTGTATGTTACTGGAAAAAACCTCGGTTAGCTCAAGTCTCAGATAATGTAAGAAATATAAGAGCAAAAGATATGATAAAAGTGAAGTGCCCGACAAATAAAAGTAATTACGATCCAGATATTTTTATAAGTCATTGTTAGTAGAGTTGGAGACACATCAATTGGATTGCCAACTATCCAGACATTGCATCGATCTAAAAGTCCGACATCCACTATCGCTGCATGAAATGTTGATAACATTTTATACTTCTGTTAATTTTATACTCGATGCAGATAGTTTTTTAACGTTTGCGTCTAGTATCATGACTTTAGATCTATGTAATAAAGTTGTTGTAGACACGAACAATCAAAGTGAATGTAAACTTTGGAATGAGTTAAGATATGGTAGACTCACTGCTTCTCGACTTCACGAAATGGCACATTGCGGCGTATCCAATGGTAGTCTTGTTAATCAAGTAATAGGCAGTACAAAAATAATGGATACAAAATCAATGCGAAGAGGAAGGAATTTAGAAAAAAAAGTAATAAAAGTTTTGGAAGAAAAAAATAAATTAAGTCTTGATTCTTGCGGTTTATTGTTAAATCCAGAGTTTCCTGTTATTGGAGCCTCTCCGGATGCCGTAGGAGAACATTTTGTAGTGGAGATAAAATGCCCAATGACATTAAAAACTGAACGTGCTTATATTACCTCCAATATGAAATTAAGAAATAAGTGTTTCGCACAAATTCAAATGCAAATGTTCTTAAGAAATGTTCAAAAAGGATTATTTTGTATGGCAAAACATAATTTCGAATCAACTCATGAAATCATAACCATATGGGTAGATTACGATGAGATTTATGTTAAAAACTTAATACAAAAAGCTATGATCTTTTGGAAAAGCAATATCTTTCCATTACTTCTAAAAACTATACAGTGAGTTATATAAAAACGTTATACAAATAACATGTGTTGCATATATATATATTTATAAATTTTATAAGAGAAAATAATTATAATAAATTACATTGTTAATAGAATTATTGTTTTTTTTATTATTTATCAATTACTTAAAATTTTATTATGTAACACTGTTTAACTTTATCGAGGATAAAGTTACGCGACACGTTTTCTCGTTTAGGTTGTGATGTATTTAGCACGGTTAGTACTTCTGTAAGTACGCACACCGTACAGTAGCGCCGGTCTACCCAAATGCGGCGTGCTCAGGTTAAGTTAGTTGCGTACGTGCCGCCGAGAGAGAGAGCACACGAACTCCGGCACGGTCGTAAATGTACTAAGATTATATTAATTAAACATCTCAAGGGGAGTAGTGAGTTAACTTTATTTAAGAAGCATCCTCGCCACTCGGGAATATAATAACTGGCGACGAGGATTCACGAAAAGAACTTGCGCGAGCACAAGCAACAGGAGCCGCGTCGGTAGAGGTTACACGTGAAAGTGGGACGAGTTCATTATACCTGTACGAGTCCATTGTGAGAACACGTGTTTCAAAAGTTAAAGTGAGATAACGTGGGAAAATGCGCGATCCCGTAAAAGTTAGTAATCGATTGGAAAAGTTATAATTTTAAGTAATGTCCAGTAAACCACGTACGGGCTGGATTCAAAATCTTAATAAAGAACAGATTATCAACGAACTAAGAAAACGTGAAGTAAAGTTTCAAGAAAAAGATTCGTACGACAAACTAAGAGAGCTTCTTAGAGTTACGATCAAAGGTGAAACAAAAAAAGTGCTACATTCAGAAACGAAAAGTTCGAGCGACGAGGAGCAAGAGCAGTCGGACGAGTCCAATATTGAGCAGTCGGACGTGTCCATTATTGAGCAGTCGGTCGAGTCCAGTATTATAGCAGACGAGCAAGAAAACGACGAAATGGCGGACGTTAAAATGGAGTTTCATCTAGACAATGACTGGGAACTTTTTGAAGAGAAATTGTGCTGCTACTTTATCACAAAGAAAATAGAAGATGATAGAACGAAAGTGGCAACATTAGTAACGCGATTAAGCACGGAGGCTTACGCGCTTTTAAAACACCTAATAGCACCAGCAAAAGTTATTGATAAAACATATGCAGAAGTAGAAAAGGTTATGACCGACCACTTGAAGCCGAAGCCATCACAAGCAATGGAAAGGTGTACATTCAACAATGCCAAGCAGCAGCAAAACGAGACTGTCGCTGAGTTTACAGCAAGGTTGAAGAAATTAGCTCTAAATTGTGATTTCGATAAACTGGAGGAAGCGCTCAGAGATCAGCTGGTGTGCGGGCTAAGTGATCAAGACACGAAAGTAAAACTTTTCGAAGCGAAAAATTTAACCTTAGAAACAGCGGTGGATATTGCAGTGTCCAGAGAAGCAGCTATCAAAAGTGCAGCAGCAACTAGCAGCACGCTAGAGAAAAATAGGACGAAAAATGAAGTTTATTTAATTTCAAACGGATCACCACAGAAGTGGCAGCAGCGAAAAGGAGGCAAATATGGGAAAACGAACGGCGGAGATCGGAAGCAACACCAACAACTACATCTACAGCAACAGCCGAAGCAGAGGTCGGGCGACACATCGAACCAGCAGGCACTAGTGTGTTATTGTTGTGGTAAGCCGAACCACATAAGCCGCGAGTGTCGCTACCGCGATTACGTGTGCCGAAATTGTAACGTGAAAGGTCACTTGGCTAAAGCATGCAGAAGTAAAAATAGTGTACCTGCAAACCGTGATAGTGTCAAGAAAATTTCGTCAACGAATGAGTCTGATGGTATAGAGGCGCACGAAAGTAATTTTTTTAAAATTAAGCAAAGTTTTGTAAGTAGCGCTAGTAGAAATAAAATCGAACGCACGGTGAATTATAGTCATGCAAGCGTTGATAAGTCGGGTATTATTCCAATGTTTGTAAACATAAATGTAAATGGTAAAGATATTGATTTCGAAGTAGACACGGGTACTTTTGCTACAGTTATTTAGAGGTTTGAGTATAGGAAATTCCCTTATCCTTCTGATGACTCTTTCTATATGTATGCGAAGACTTGCGATTCTTTTAGTTTCTAATATTTCAGCTTTTGAAAGTTTTTTGCCGCTCGATACACTCGGTGGACGTATTAATATACATTTTTTCTTTTGCAACATATGATCGATGTGCTTGAATCCTCGATCCGCCATAACAGCACAGCCATCCGGAAGCTTCTGTAAATATTGACTTTCTTCCACTATTGCAGCATCAGTTATTCTTCCACCAAAACCTTCCGATATAAAATTTATATGGCCATCGGGTGTTGCAGATATTAAATATTTTAAGGTGTTGCATTTTTTATATTCCGACCAAGTAATACTTTGATGTATCGGATTGATTGATTTCTCAATTTCAATTTCACAACAATCTATTATCGATTGCACATTGTAATATTTGTCACGAAATTCTCTTGGCAAATTCCTTCGAATTGATGTCGTAGTAGGCCAGATTATTAATTTTTTTGGTAATTATTTAGATTAGGGGACACCTCACCGATGACCTTGACCTTGACATATGTTGTCAAGGTCATGATTCTGAGTAATTTTGCCTGAACAACTAGGCGGCGGACTCTTATAATTTTTGAGATATTAAGCGTTGAAGTTATTTTTAACAGTAGTGCAACCGGTAATTCTTTAGATCAGGGGACTCTCCACAATGACCTTGACCTTGACATATGTTCTCAAGGATACGACCCTGAGTCCAACAAGTTTTAGCCGTCGCTCGTCCTTCGTTAAAAAGTTATTAACAATCATAATTTTAAAATTAACATATGATATATAATATATGTATGATATTAAGTACTATTCTACACCT
>NW_017275727.1:87796-88634 GCF_001594065.2 Cyphomyrmex costatus
TTAACAGATTTATAATGAAAAATCCATCAGCTGGAAGTCCGATGTACATTTTTGGTTTTTCTTTGATCAAGAGCAAATGTCTTTCTAATGTTTCTATCGAAGAATATTTTTTCTGCAACACCTCATCACTTGTTTCTTCAGAGGGTAAAAATTCCTCGCATGTCTCGAGTGTATCATCGAGGGATGTTTTTGTGACTATCGAACTTGATGAACTAACAATATTAGCACTGATTTTCTTTGGTACAGTAGAACACTGCGCATCTATCATGATTGGTCTGCAATCAATTCCTTTACTTCGCATTTCAACTTTGTCGGTTTGAATCCATCTGTGACGTTGATTAATTTTATCTGTTTGTATTTTTTTATTCTTTAATACAGATGTTACTGATAGTTGAATTCCTTTCACTCCTGAAGGTCTAGGTTCTAACTCTAAATTACGAGGCTTTGTAATAACTTCCTCGACTTCGGCTTTGTCTGTGACTTTGTTTGTAGCTTCGACTGTGGCTTCGACTATGATTCCAGCTTCACAGTTTTCTTCTATATTTATATCTGTAGATTGCTTCCTAATTTTTGGAAGAGCTCCTTTTCTCAAGCGAACATTAGCACTTGGATCAAACAAAATCCGAGTGTAGTTCTCCAAATCCTCCTGCAACTGTATTATAAAATTATTCATGTATAACTGGAACAACACAATTTAAGTACACTGTTAGAAAAATGTTGTGAATTCCCAATATATTTTGTGAATTCGCAGTAATTGTATTGTGAAATTACAAACACTTCTAACAATGTGTGTGTGTGTGTGTGTGTGTGTGTGTGTGTGTGTGTGTGTGTGCGTGTG
>NW_017275727.1:89427-106702 GCF_001594065.2 Cyphomyrmex costatus
CCAGTTGACAATTATAGTCACTTTTGGTCTGTCTTATGTGACTGGCGTAATGAAGAATACACTTGGTCAATTATATTTATCTCATATCTATTTTTGATCAAGAAGTTCAGTATCTTTTATATGCATTTGGCGTATGTTTTTTTCTTTTTTTAAAAAAAGGTTTTTTATGGGTTTAAATACTTATGTCAAATTTCCGACAAACCAAGCAACTATACAAGAAAATAGAGGATTGTTTAAAAAATTAGGATATGGACATGGAGCTATTGGACTTCCTTGTATTGATGGAGCAATAGACTGTATTCATATAAGATTATTTGGTAATAATTTTCAAGGATTAGGTGAAATGTACAGAAATAGAAAAGGATATTCTTCTTTAAATGTCCAGGTAAATTAACAAAAACAATGTTTATTAATGTTTAACAATGCTTATTTCACGTATATTACATATATATTTTATTTTTATCGTATTGTCTTTTTGTGCAAGGCTGTTGTAGGAATGCAGATGGAATTTTTGGATCTTGTTCCTGAATGGCCAGGAAGTCAACACGACAGTAGATTCAATTTTCCAAAATTCTAGACTTTTTATGCGGTATCAACAACAAAAATGTAAAAAAAAATTTTTTTAATGTAAAAAATTGTCTCACTAAAATAAATATGATTAGATTATCCATTTTTAAGTAAATTTATAGTTAATTATGGTTATTTTCTTCGTTAAACTTAACGTAATATGCCTTTTATGGATTTATTTTTCAAAAGATGAATAATTTCATTTAATGAATAAGTCATTATATGTCTATATTTGAAATGTAAGAAATAAAATCATAAAACATACTTGAATCATAATCATACCAGTTCTGACCTATTCAACCTTTTCTTGCATGACTGAACACGTTTCTAACTGCTAAATATATTTATACATACAATTCCGCGCGTTACGTTTAATACTTGTGAATAAAGTGTCATTGGACAGATTCTAGAGAATCCCGAATGTTTCCGATGTTGGAGAATTCGAGTTTAAACTTAAGATTGCCTTAACAAAGCCTGACGAAGCATAATGCTTAAGCATGAGCTTTGTTAAGGCAGTCTCAAGCTTAAACTCGAGTTTTCAAGATACATTTATGCATGTAAGGCATTTTTAAGCTAGTTTTGGACCCTAAGTCGATCTTGACGAAGACTATCTCAAGACAGATCTTAAGCAACGTCTATGGATTCCGCCCTAAGTTAGAAGAGATGGAATTTGGTCATCTCCACTCAGTCACGGACTACCGACTTATTACTATCTTACGATGCATTACTGACTCGCTTGCAACTAGCTTCTGACTTCTTATTTATGACTTATGGCTTATTGTAGCTTTAGCCGGACGATTTTACTTTACTTTTAATCACAAATGTACTCGTTTGATCAATAAATTTAAGTTTATTCTTTAAGTTTAATGATACTATTTAACTGTCACGTAATTGTACAATATTTGACATAAAAGAACGCTCGCGAAGCACATTATTATTTACATTTGTCTTTATTTTCACATTATTATTATGCAAGCAGACAATTTTTTATTCATGTATTACGTAAGAAATGAAGGCAGTATTTATTTCATTAACTTTTCATCATTTATGCAACACAATATGAAAAAAGGTGAAATGCCGATATTGTTCATAGCTTTTTCTTATTATTTAAGATAAGATATCTTAAGTACAGTCTTAAGATGTCGTAAACTAATCATAACAGAGCCGTATAAGCGTCTTAAAAGACATCATTTATGAATACTAGTCACGTACTAGGTACTCGCAAGTGAGGTGCGCGCGCCGGCCCTGAGCGCTACATGAATCCAAGTGCTTATTCGTTAATTTCAAGAAGCTCTCTTGCAAAAACTATTTGTCGGACGCAATTTTGCTAAAAGAAAAAGTTGTTTGTTTTAGCATAAAGTATCATGTCTTGTACTCCGAATCCGCGAATTTCGGATCACCTAGATAGCATTTGTATAATATGAATCATCTTACAAATCGATTAATAAATATCAAGACTAAGAACAGATGAAGAGTCGCATTTTTTTCATGCTATATGATCCTTTAATAATGTAAGAGAATATAAATAAATACGACGTGTGCGGCATGCCTGTGGGTGTACATCCAACTCAAATGCGATAATTGTAAATATTTGAAAGATAAATATTAGTACACAGCAAGTAATTGAAAGATAAATCCCATTATATTATTATATTTCTTACAATTTTAAATTGAATTAAAACAATAAAATAATACGTATGATGTGCAAGAAATTAGTATAAATGCTATTTAGAAAAATTGGAAAATATATCTGTTTTATCATTTTACCATATATGTTTAGAATGAAGATGAAGACAAAACATTTATAAAATGGCATGAAACATGTAACTAATTACAGTGTGGTAGTAGTGAGAATATATAGTACATGTAGCAGGAGCAAAAATAGTTGCAATAGTAATAAAACAGTCTAGTATTAATAAACATGATTTCGTTGTAAAATACTACGCACGATAATATGTGGTAAATGCAGATCAGTTTATCTATTGTTCCACCTCGCCTGCGAGACAATCGACAATTTAACAAATTTATGGCGCCACTGATAATAAAATCGTAATTCGTATTACTAACATGCCATCAGCTAAAAAACACGGCGATAGAGATGCTAACATACTTCGTAGCTAAAAGCTTGTAATATTAAATTGATCTGCACAATTCACGACGAGGCGCTATATTGCCTCTTAAAAATTACCTTTAGTTCTGTTTGTGAGATAATAATACCTATATTCTGCGAAATTCATGTACCAACTATGTAATGAGTGTAAACGTACTATATCACGAAAAATATGCTGAGCGATATTGTGTAATTATACTATTTAAAACTATAAGCATAATTGGACGTAGTTTTGTCAAACGAATTTTTGTTAGTATTATATGTATTTGATAGATATGTGTAGAAATTCTAAATATCTCTTATTTAATTATTATATATATTTTTTCTTCCCAATTCTTTTTCAACACATTCTAACATATTTTTAATTGAAGAATATTTTAAAAAATTAATTTCTACTTCTATATATACAATACATCCACGTCCAATTTATCAATTGTTATTATTGATACTAATAGATTTTTTATAGCGCATTATTATTCAACATACCTGAATTTAATTCCCTCACAAGCGTTGACATGGCATTAGTAACGCTGTCGGCAGCTACCAGTAAGTCGTTTCTTAAGGATCGGCCCAAACTATTATTGGCACTGCTGGAACCGCTCCCTGGTAAGCTGTTTGTCCTGAACGCAGACCTGACATCGAAAATCTCTATTTTCTTGGCGCGAAGCAATTTCCAAATAAAAGTTTTTTAAACAAAAATTGCAGCATGCAATTTTTATTGCCAAGCATTATTCAATTTGCTCGTAATTCTTATACATCCAATTTGCTATAGTTACTCGCGACCAAGACATAAGCATCTACAAAGTTTTAAATTAAAATTAACAACTCATCAATTATAACAATACACACATGCACGATTTCAGGAAGCTACAATATTTATTGGTATCTAAATATATATACCGTAATCTAACAAAAATATATCAATATGGCAAAATTGTGAACGCATCGCAAATGCTTCGTCTCCAATCTATTAAGGTAATTAAAGTATTTGCCGCGTTTGACTGGTACAATACTTGCAGGACGATAATATTTACATATCGCAACGCTTGTATAATAAATACGAAATAACAATATTTTAAAGGTGGATAATGTTTTTATACAAGCTTACAGCAGAAAAAAGGATCGAATAGGTAACTTATACACGTCAAACTTTACATCCAACGCATTAATACTTTTCTTAAAGGGTAGTTGCTTTTGTACTGTACATAAAAATGATACATTTAAGATGACTAATAATGATAGCAAATTAAAAGAGGATATTCATGTATAAGAAACTTACATCTTGAACCTAGTAAAACTTAAAAAAAATTATTCAAACAGAGTTAAAAGCGACATGACAATGGATATACAAATATATCTACTATATTTATAAGTCGATATAAATCTGACGATTTAACATTTTATGAGGTACTTTCACTTATTTCGCGCTAGTACCACATTGTTCTTAATACTAGCTTAATTAGAAATCGCTCATATCGCATGCAGGAGAATTTAGGACTTCTTTAGCTAATTGTGAAGTAATCGTATACTGTGCAATAATATTTCTATGTCAATTACTACAATAATATTGATAGGAGAAATTTTAAATTGATAGGATAATTTTTTAATGAACACATGATCGAGATACATATTCGGTCTAATAAGTGATAAACCTGCTTTTCAAGCGTTTTTCAAAGTTAATTTTTTACAATACAAATTGATTATTTAATCATATTTAACTAATTTGGAAGGATTAAATTCAATGCGACGTGTGGCACAAAATTACTATTTTCAAATGATATTATTTTGTGTGTGTGAAGCTGGCAATTATTTCGTGGAAACTTATTAATTATTGAGAGTTCTGAATGTATTTTCGATAGTTCTATATGTATAAAAATAAGAGTTCTGCCCTTTAAAACGGAAAAACCAAAAAAACAAACTGAGACGCCAGGTTCACGCAGCGTCTCACTTTGTCTTATGGGCCTTCTACAATAAGCCATTATTTAAGTTTTAAGTCTTAAATCATAATGGGCCTTCTACAATAAGCCATAAGTCATAAATCAGAAGTCAGAAGCTAGTTGCAAGCGAGTCAGTAATGCGTCATAAGATAGTAATAAGTCGGTAGTCCGTGACTGAGTGGAGATGGTCAAATTCCATCTCTTCTGACTTAGAGCTTATGATTACGTTATGATTGACCAATCAAAAAGCAATATGTGTCTGCCATTTCTTATGAGAAAACTGATTTCGTATAACCTAAAAACTGAATCGAGAATATTGAGATCGAAGTGATTTATAACATTTAAAATGGAATATGAATGTTTACAAAAAATTTGTAACATTGAACTCATCAAACTTGTCGAATTTAATTGTTGAATCTAATTGCTGAACTGTTATGATGCAACGATCTAATATACGACTTATTGTAGATGCAAATTCCTTAAGATTTATGACTTATAATTGTGACTTAACACTTATGTCATGTGAGTAATGACTTATGGTTTATTGTAGAAGGTCTATAAGAAATTTATCAATCACAATCAAATGTGAGAAGAATAATCGACTGTGAGTGGTCAATTTCTTATGACTTAATACTTAAAACTTAGGTAATGACTAGAGACCCTAAAAAGAATCGGTCTTCGTTCGGGTGGCGCCATTTTTCACGGGCATTGCGTCATCTTCTTTGTTCTCATAACTCTTTTTGACTTTTGTTACTCGCCTTTGGCGGCAGCTTTTTGATATTGAAATGTTTGTGATAAAGCTCCATATGTATTAAACAACTAATTTGAAGAGATAAGGGCAATGAGCCAATAATTCCGTTTAAACATTTTTTAAATTAATCTAATATATATTGCGAAGAATATCACGTAATTATGGCGTTTCGTCCCAACTTCCACTACTGGACTCATCAGTAGTCAATGTAGTGGAAGCCTACCTTAGACGCCTGTTTAAGTTATTAAATCGAGATTCTATATATACAGATATACGCGTATCAAAGCACTTGCGAGAATTTTTAGCGAATATCTATAGACCTCTGATGGCGGGTCGACGTAGTAATATTCTTCGCAATATTTATTTTAAACTAATATATGTAAATTCCCCTCCCACCCCCCCAAAATTGCGCGCCGAAATATCTTCGGTCTTGAAACGCATCTCTAATAATCTGAAATAACGTCCCTTTGATATACTTGTAATTTTAAACGCATTATTTTCGCTAGCGTAAATTAAAATTTTTGATATTGGCTAGTATCGTCCCACTCACTAAGTAAAAGAGAAAGAGATCGAACTCTGTGAAACGTAAATGGTCCTAGTCCATGACCCCTAATTGGGAGGGAGTCCGCTGAAAGGAATAGATTCTTATGGTTGGGCGCCATTTGCAATTAACCTTACCCGAACAGTCCGGCCTGATCCATTGCTTGCATTATACGGAGAGGTCACGAAGTAAGAGATCGTGGGAGAGGTTAAGAGTTCCAAAAAATTAAAAAAGGTGAAATGTTGAATATTTAATATTAAAATGAATATTATATTAATATATTATATTATGTTATTGAATATTTAATCGTTTAAATTATTTATATGCTTTAACTCTGCTAATTTCGTGCACAGTAGCTTTTAGTACGTACTAATCTAGCGTAGTGCAAGTTATCGAATTCACTATCAATTCTTATAAATCTTTACCTTTTTTAATTTTTTGGAATTCTTAGTCTTAACCTCTCCGTATAATACAAGCACGCTCTTACTTCGTGAATGCAAGCCAGGCCGGACTGTTCGGGTAAGGTTAATTGCAAATAGCGCCCAACCATAAGAATCCATTCCTTTCAGCGGACTCCCTCCCAATTAGGGGTCACGAATAAGGACCACTTTTTCAGCTTGTGTTCTATTAAGTTCGATCTCCTTCTCTCTTACTTCGTGGTCCCAGTCAAGAATTTGGGACGGGGCCATTATACCAAGATTGTATTATTCCATGAACATGTACCCTAACCTATTCTAATAGAATACGCTTACATGACAGATGACACACGTGTTGCTGTCAGCTTGTGTTGCTTACTGACTAGTAAGTTATAATTTATCACATAAAATTAAACGTAATAAATCGTTTATCAAGTAAAATTTTGAGAAAGGTAATGTACATATATCACGAATAAGCTGCGAATTAATAAACGCTTCATAGTTAAAAATAAGAGTAATACGAAAGTTAGAGATACCTATTTCATTAATAATGTAATTCTCTTGTAGGTTTTGATTTTATACATTTTGGAGATGCCACATATATGTTATGCAGCGAAATGTGTCAATAAATCCAGTGATGGATATATGTTATTCAGATTTCCCAAGGAAGATCAATATCGGAAAGTATGGATAGATGCTGTTTTTGGTGAGAATGCAAGATCCATAGATAATCTGAGATTGTGCGAAGTGAGTGTTCATTGTAAGAATACTATGCGGGATCCGAATAAAAATAGTTTAAAAAATGCTTCTCCATTTAATGCTTTCCTCATTTCAGGTACACTTTCAGCCATTAGATATACTGGTGGTAGGTTGCCGGAAAGAAGTAAAAAAAGGTGCAATCCCATCACATTTTTGTCATTGTCCCTCTGAAAATTTTTGTAAATCGCAAACAAGAAAGCGGAAGAAAGATGAAGTTAATGTGCATAATGTTAAAATAAGAAGAATGTCTGATAGTCATATTTGTCAAGCAGTTGATACATATGAGCGTTGTTGTATTTCAGTAAAAAACGTAGCTTGTCCTGTAACTAACCGTATCATGAAAAATGTTGCAAAATTATTCTTGCCTGCGATTTACAAATATTTTCT
Source organism: Cyphomyrmex costatus (assembly GCF_001594065.2). Taxonomy (NCBI): domain Eukaryota; kingdom Metazoa; phylum Arthropoda; class Insecta; order Hymenoptera; family Formicidae; genus Cyphomyrmex; species Cyphomyrmex costatus. The sequence continues at coordinate 96,896 of NW_017275727.1, forward strand.
GAGGGACAATGACAAAAACGTGATGGAATCGCAGCTCTTTTTACTTCTTTCCGGCAACCTACCACCAATATATCTAATCGCCCAAAGTGTACCTGAAATGAGAAAAGCATTAAATGGAGAAGCACTTTTTAAACTATTTTTATTCGGATGCATAGCATTCTTACGATGAACACTCACTTCGCACAATCTCAGATTATTTATGGATCTTGCATTCTCGCCAAAAACAGCATCTATCCATGCTTTCCGATATTGATCTTCCTTGGGAAATCTGAATAACATATATTCATCACTGGATTTATTGAAACATTTCGCTGCACAACATATATGTGGCATCTCCAAAATGTATAAAATCAAAACCTACAAGAGAATTACATTATTAATGAAATAGGTATCTCTAACTTTCGTATTACTCTTATTTTTAACTATGAAGCGTTTATTAATTCGAAGCTTATTCGTGATATATGTACATTACCTTTCTTAAAATTTTACATAGATGTGATAAATTAACTTACTAGTCAGTAAGCAACACAAGCTGACAGCAACACATGTATCATCAGTCATGTACGCGTATTCTATTAGAATAGGTTATGGTACATGTTCATGGAACGCAGATGTGCGATTCATACCCCAGCCAATCAGAATCACCCATAGTCACGTGACGAGTTGGCGAGTCTCTCTTTTTAGGGTCTCTAGTAATGGCTTATTGTAGAAGACCTATTACGTTTTGACCACAAATTCTTATAGAATTTTAAAAAAACAAATAGTTCTACATGAGTTTCAGGAAGAATTCTGGCGATAAATACTGTTATTTTCAATTTTTAATGATATTTTCCCCCAAAAATTTATTTTTCAGTAGCAAAGATGAGACACTGACAATTTGCGACAGTTCTGAAAATTCTAATTTTTGTGTAATTTTAAATGAATTCTAACACCTTCCGGAGAGTTCCGATGATAAAAATTACTTGCGAATTTTTAAAATAATTTTTAAGATCCGTACATGGTCGTTAGGGAACGAGGTGGGCCGAATCACCAAGAGCTGCATCTGAAGTACCGCTCATCTTTGCAGGAATACAGCAGGGAGGTGAAGAGGACCAAGCTCAGAAGCTGGCAAAACTTCTTCATGTCGCACAGCAAAGCGGACGTCTGCGGCTTCGTTTACAAGCAACAGGCAGAGAAGCTCTGCATTGAGAGGGCGCTTGGCGCTCTCCAGCGTAGTGAAAGCTATACTAGGACATTAGAGCAAACAGCCAGCTCCTGGACGTATACGTCCCCGATGACAGGCTAGTGTGAGGACACGCCGCAACAGGTAGTTAAAAATAATTCGCGAATTGCCCCTGCGATAGTCAATGCCCCCTTTGTTATGGAACAAGAATTGGTCAGGGATGTTAGGACATTTAAGAATAACAAGGCACCGGGCTCTCACTTGGTGGAGGTCACAGTCCTTAAGGCGGCGGATAATTCCGGAACAGCTAGTCAGGCTGTTCAACAGGTGGCTTCAGTGGGGAATCTTCCCTTCAGTCTGGAAAGAGGGCTCTCTTCGGATCCTCTTGAAGGGCGAGAACAAGGACGAGAGAGACCCAAAATTTTATCTACCCATATGTCTCCTCTCGGTTATAGAGAAATTGTTCGAAAAGCTGTTAAAAGCTCGACTCGCACGTCATTGGCGGCTGAAAATGTTTCTGGTCAACAGTACGGTAAGTCGACGGAGGACGCTATCGTGGAGTTGAGACGGATGGTTAGTGAATCTGAAAGAAGACACGCTGTCGCTCTTCTTTTCGATATCTTGGGCGTCTTTGATAATGTTTGATCGCCCCTAGTTTTAAATTATCTTAAGGATAGGAACTGCTCCGGAAACGTTTTCGAGGTGCTTCAGAACTACTTCAGCGATAAAAAGGTGCAGATAGAATTCACCGGTAGGAAAGTTTCCAAGCAGGCCATGAGGGAATGCCCACAAGACTCTATCCTCGGTCCCATCTGCTGGAACATAATGTTTGATGGCTTGCCTAAACAGCTTGAAACTGTGGTCTTAGGCCAATTCGCGACCTACGCGGACGATTTGGTAATGATAGTTTCTGGCAACTCGAGGCGAGAAATCGAGACTAGAGGATAGGAAGTAGTAGATAGAATAGTTACGTGGTAGTAGATAGGATAGATATGCGAAGGTGATCTTTGAAAAGAAGACCGAAGCAATCGTCCTCCGTAACGACGAAATATGCTCCAATAGGACGCAGAGAAAGAGACCGACCGAATAGGAATCGTAAATCGAATAGGAAAAGAAGTGAAGTTCTTAAGTAGGCCGCACGATTAGAATAGGCAAAACATCAATTAATTTTAAAGACAGTTAGGTATCTGGGCATACATTTTGATAAAGGTTTGGGAGTGAAGTCCCATTGCTAATACTTCAAGGGTAGGATAGAATCGTTATTCTTGAGGTTAGGGTAAATTAGCAAAGTCGACGTGGGAACTTTGATTTCAGGCGCTGTCCACAATATATACGGATGTGTTCGCACCGACCGTAGCATACGCGAATTGGACGGACACTTTGTACGGCACGCAATGTTAGAACACTAGAGAATTTGCAACGAAAGACGCTAATTTTGGTGGTATAAGCGTACAGAATGACATTACGTGCAGTGGTCGCGAATAAAACCCCTGTTCAGATCTTTCACCAGGAAAGCAGGACACGATATGAGATTAGACGAGGTAAGGATATCTAGATAGGGAACATTGTTATCAAGACATTGGAGACAAAGATGCGGTGTCACACATCAAGGAGGATGGAAGGAGGGTTGTAGCAAGCCAAGTGGGAATCTTTGACCAAAGGCCGAACCACATTTGAATTCTTCGGGGGTATTGAAGCAAGGATTGGTACGCGGTGGATTCAACCGGACCGTTGTAATGCGTTGGAACGCGCAGGTGCTTACGGGGATATGGCGACTTTCGGGTGCGCCTGGCGTCGCTCAGACTCGCGGCTGATGGCGACTGTGGCGGCGAAGATGATACCGTGACGTACTTCATTCTCGAGTGCCCTACGAGGCGCAGAGGGTCGCTCTATGTGACATTATGAAACAGGTCGACTGGAGTTACCCTCGAGTGACACCCGTCTTGGTGTTGTCAGTAGAGGTCTTCTCCGTGTTAGCCGACTTCTGTAAGGAGTTCCTTTGACTAAAGAGACAAAATAGTAGTAATAAAGACGAGAAATTACGTTTCGATAATTGTGTAGTCTAGGATGCGATTCTAGGGATTGCGAAACATGCGGAAGTAGATAGTTCTGAGCCATTCACCTGTGCGTGTCGGAGCACGCAGGCATGGGAACGCAGCCTCGTAACCTTTGTGGAGAAACTGCGCGATTGAATGGTTAGGGCAATAGATCTTAGCTGCGTCGTTAGGTAGGTTCCTAACTTTGTTCCGCTGGAGACGGGTGTGGTCGCCTCCTCCTTCCCATCCTAGTATCCAAACAGGGTCAAGGCGACTGTCCGGGATCGCGACACGTATGAGCCATGGTTCCCGTGGACGTAAATGGATGCAAGGGCTTTCGCGCGGCTGGCCGCGGCCCAATACTAGAGTACGCATCGCCGCCACTCTGTGGCGTGTTCAGATTCCCACCCGAGTGCTCCCTGGGTGTCATGTCATCCTTGTTTAACATTTGGCAAACAATAAGGATAGAAGGATACCTGAGTGGCACTCGGGTGGGAATCTGAACATAGCCCTGGGTGTAAGACGGGCTATTGCACTGGTCACGACTAAACTGTTCATCCTGTACATACGTACCGCACAGGCACTGCTGGAATTTGTACATCACCCGTCTCGTGGCGGTTTTGCTGGATGGTGGAGAGTATTGTGGCGTATGCCCATAAAGGCAAAGAAGCACAGAGTTCTTATTTTTCGGAGAGGGAGCCTACACAATGATTGTTTCATCCGTACCCGGTTAATTAATCGAAAACAATTGATCGAAAAAAATTCGTCAAAAATTAATTGATTGAACAGGCAATTCATCCAAAGGGCAATTCATCGAAAGAAAATTGGTTGAAAAGATAATTAGTCGAAAGTATAATTTATCGAAAGGATAATTGATCGAATGGACAATTGATCGAATGAACAATTATATATATATATATATATATATATATATTATATATACCGGGTGTCCCAGACCACCCGTCCACCCCTTTTATCTCGAAAGCAGAGCATTTTAGAAAGAAACGTTTCAGACAAAAGTTGTTTGACTCGATGGGGGACATAAGATGGTGCCATCGATTTGACCTTGGATAGTCCTCTAAAGGTTACGTGAAGGTCACCTTTAATTTTTTAAATAGAATTATGTAATTTTTTTTAGATAGCGTGATTCCTCTAATTATTTTGCATATAAAAATATTAAAATCATAGAAAGTGACAATGCCTAATCGAGTCATTGTAACAGGATATTAATGTTAATTATAATTGTGTGAAATTATGTACCGCGTATGTAGTCCTCCTCGCGACGCTGATGGATTTTCAGCATTGACGCATACGTATTAACTACCGCGGTAATATCACTTTAGTTAAATTGACACTACAATCTAACAGATTTTGATGCTATAGCATCTTAATTAGATCTTAATAATATGTTGAAAGACATATATTACTATTTAATAATGAAATAATGATAATTTTAAATCTGTGAAAATCTGTGAAAATAATAAGACTGTGAAGAATATCACAAGTTGGCGTTTCGTCCCGGTTTCCATTACTGGACTCATCAGTAAGGCATTGTAATGGAAACCTACCTTAGACGCCTTGGGGAGATGTTAGAAAGAAGTATATAAACAATCACTCATATAATTCAGCACTTGCGAGAATCGGAATGAGTAACTATAGACCTCTGTTGGCTAGTCGATGTAGTGATATTCTTCACATTGTTGTTAATATTTAAATATGTAATAGCGCATTTTTCAGGCCGCGCGATATGAATATATATATTGAATGATGATATTCGTAGACTCGTAAGATTTAAAATCATAGAAAGTGACAATGCCTAATCGAGTCATTGTAACAGGATATTAATGTTAATTATAATTGTGTGAAATTATGTACCGTGTATGTAGTCCTCCTCTCGACGCTGATGGAGTCCAGTAATGGAAACCGGGACGAAACGCCAACTTGTGATATTCTTCACAGTCTTATTATTTTCACAGATTTAAAATTATCATTATTTCATTATTAAATAGTAATATATGTCTTTCAACATATTATTAAGATCTAATTAAGATGCTATAGCATCAAAATTTGTTAGATTGTAGTGTCAATTTAACTAAAGTGATATTACCGCGGTAGTTAATACGTATGCGTCAATGCTGAAAATCCATCAGCGTCGAGAGGAGGACTACATACACGGTACATAATTTCACACAATTATAATTAACATTAATATCCTGTTACAATGACTCGATTAGGCATTGTCACTTTCTATGATTTTAAATCTTACGAGTCTACGAATATCATCATTTAATAAAAGTATTAAGGTAGAGATACCAAAAAACCAATAATTTTCGAGATATTTTACACTTTATTATGGTACATTTTGACACAAAATGTTAAATAACTCGTAAACTGTTGACTTTTTGATTATCGTACCTTAATACTTTTGTGAACAGAATAATGAGATAAATCAAATGGTGTAAAGAAAACACATAGTTGCTTTAAAAAAAATATGTATGCAAAATGGATAATTTTTTAAATACGCAACTATGTGTTTTCTTTACACCATTTGATTTATCTCATTATTCTGTTCACAAAAGTATTAAGGTACGATAATCAAAAAGTCAACAGTTTACGAGTTATTTAACATTTTGTGTCAAAATGTACCAAAATAAAGTGTAAAATATCTCGAAAACTATTGGTTTTTTGGTATCTCTACCTTAATACTTTTATATGCAAAATAATTAGAGGAATCACGCTATTTAAAAAAAAATTACATAATTCCATTTAAAAAATTAAAGGTGACCTTCACGTAACCTTCAGAGGACTATCCAAGGTCAAATCGATGGCACCATCTTATGTCCCCCTTCGAGTCAAACAACTTTTGTTTGAAACGTTTCTTTCTAAAATGCTCTGCTTTCGAGATAAAAGGGGTGGTCTGGGACACCCGGTATATATTATATATTATATTATATTATATATATTTTTGAAGAGGTGAATTTGTTTGTAAATCAGTGAATTTGTTTGTAAAGCAATGAAATTATTTGTGAAACAGTTAATTTGTTTATAACATTTTGACTTTCTACATGAACTCCAACCCCTTCCCCTTTCAAGGGTACACGATTTTCATGATTGTACTGTGGCACATAAGTTTCGACTTTTACGCGAAACGAGAATTACCTCACACCACTAAATGGATTGGATTAGGTTATTTTTAACAGTAGTGGAGCCCTCCCGCAGGGGGAGCGGAACCTACTGCATCTACGCATACACTTTCCACGCTAAGTGAGATCTATCTCACACCAACAAATGGAACATTCCAAATTTGTTTGTAAAGTAGTGAATTTGTGTGTAAAGCGGTGAATTTGTTTGCAAAGCAGTGAATTTGTTTGTCCTTTCATTTAGTTATCATTTTGATCAGTGGTTCTTTCGATCAATTGTCTATTCGATCAATTATCCTTTCGACAAATTATACTTTCGACCAATTATCTTTTCGACCAATTTTCTTTCGATGAATTGTCTATTCGACAAATTGTCTTTTCGATGAATTGATTTTCTATCAATTGCTTTCGATCAATTGTTTTTCGATCAATTGACACCAAACCCTATGTTAGAGCACAGAATTGCACGCATTGAGTCCGGTCTCACTCTTTTAAATCGGTTTGAGCCCATGCTGGAGACTCTTAACTTTAAGATAATTGAGTTTGACGTGTTGGGGACATCGAGAGGGCGACTATCTGCGACAATGGATCGCCAGTCTTTCGATTATTTTATCGTCCCTGAGGATCGCTTTGCTGAGCTCGAGGTGGGAGTTCTTTCTGATCCTGCGATACCTGTCAATGGTTCTCGTCCCCTGCGGATGGTCTTGCGGCTAGTTTTCAATGCATAATCGACGAACAAAGAGATCATAAGCTCATGATGTTTGGTCTCCATAAGATACTCTCGAAAAACTGTACCGAGACAGCATCAAGAGTCGCGTCTTCTCTCGACGTGTCAGTGTCTCCATCCAGAGATAGTAAGAGTCTTCAGGATTCCTAGCACGCACCTCATTTCCACTTATTGTCAAGTTCACGACAATAGAAAAATACAATGAGTTAATTGCTCAAGCTCATCGGAGGGGATGAACTAGATGTATCTAACGTCTGCAGCTCCTGACCGGTTAGTAGCATCTCTCTTTTTGAGCTTCGACATCTAAGCGGCTCACTTGGTGATGCTCGTCGGTTGACTGCAAAGCATAGCTTAAGGCGAGTGTGAATGAGAAGGGGAACTACATATTTTTATACCAAGGATAATAGGTCCTCGTATCATTATACCTCTCCGGAATCTCCGGGAACAACATCTGATCCTTGGTCGCTTGGCCTTTTCGAGACCTTGAGACTAGAGTCTTATAGAGGCCTAGAAAAACAGAGACGCTACATTGCGTCGGTTGGGTTAGGTAACCACCGCCATTTTAATTCAATATAAGTGCTCTTGACCAATAAGCTGATGACAGTTGATGCAAAAGGTAGAAGATTAGATTAGGTTAGGTTAAGTCCGATATTAAATATTCACACAAATAAAAGAATACTTACACCATAATAATAGTTGTTCATTGCACTTCGACACTGTATTGTCTAAATTTTTCTCTATATATATTGTGACGTGACATTTTGTCAGTCACTCGGAAAAACGGCATAATGCGAGATCCTGGGTCCTTCAGGGTCAACGGGCGAGCGCACAAGCGAATGTGCGACATTATCATTTATTTTTATTTCCTTTTGCGATTATTGTATTACTTATTTTTATTCTCTTTTTTTGCGATTATTGTATTATTTTCTTTCTTTCTTCTTTTTGTCGCTATTTAGTTAAGTTTTAGTTAAAATTAAGACGATCCTGAGCTCGGATTTCACTATTAATCACGATCAAAGCCGGTGGCTATGTTGTGTCTCTGTGTTCGACCGCCTCACCTATCGCGAGAAGAAAGAAGACGTTACCTGCGGCGAGGGAGACATTGCTGTCATAGGAATTCGACTGGAGTCACGGAAAGAGCGGTACACGCAGGTCGTATTATTTCATATTTGTTACTATAATGCCGCCATTATTCTGTGGATTATCGCACGATTATTGCAGACGCCTCGGAGAGAGACGTCAGCTGGGAACGGATTTACAGGCAGGACCTCCGCCGAAGCACCGTAGCCCACAAAGACCATTGGAGGATCGTCGAGCGATCAGAAAGCATTTTCCGCCTTTTTGGAAAAGCGCGCCACAGTGCAGAAGGATCCGCGACACGCAAGGACCCGCGGGATTCGTCGCGGGGTCACGCGGTTGCAGCGAGCCAATTAGAGAAAGCAGAGGCCGATAAGAGAGGGCCTGACGACCTGCGTGAATCCGCGAGCACTTCCGATCGGCACTTGTGCAGTGACTGGCCCGGAATAAGGACGCAGGATCTCGCCGAAATTTGGAAAGCTTCGAGAATATTCGTCACCGACGAGGTTTGCTGTCGGCTCTCGTGAGGACCGAAGGAACGGCTGACGAGGAATATATTGGTGAGACGAGCGTTATTAATTGTATTGTAAAGCCACCGATCGCGTAATATTTTGCGAGCGTCTCGAGCGAATCGCGTGTGTGAGTTTCGCGGGTTTGATTCAACCGATGCCGTACCGGCAAAAACTAGCGCCATTGTTATTATCGATAAACGCAGACCGTTCGCTCGAATCAGGAAATTTATATGCTCAGAGTTATCGTTATTGCTCACCCGTGTCACTGCCAAGTCATATTGTTCGTATTAATTGTCGAGATTCCGGTTCGTAAGATTAAGGTAGAGCCGCGTGTCACCGATCAGCATTAGGCTGTCGGTTTGTTGGAAGTTCTTAGAGTCGACCATTTCTAAGTACCGCCGTCGACGACCTTGTCATTGTTCTCTCTGTAATAAAGTAAACTTGTCGTCGACGTGCGACCGCGCGGTTACGAAAACCATCGCCACTCATGTATCGACGAGGATCGAATAAATTGGAAACTCTTTGTTATTGTTAATATTAATTGCTGTCTGATTATATTTGTCTCTGCCTCTACCTCGTTCTCCGACATTGTTCCCCGCTTACCGCGAACCACCCCCTCTGCCAATTTCGTTGGCTGAGCTAGCTGAGCCCGTCCGTCGCGAATTTCGTTGCTCTGTAATTTCTTTGTCCGAGCGTAACATCTTAAAATTTAGTGCGAAGAGTGGCACGCTCTCTCGTGCCTGGTGCCCAACGAAATTAGTACGGCTCGAATATCGCAGCCCATTAAATTACAAGGAAGAACCGCACTTTTACTATTTACATTATTGTGTCCATCTTTTTGAGCTATCGCATAAATAGAGCAACGGATGAAGTGACAAAGTTGTGCCGTTTCTCACAAGTACGGTCACAATATATGTACATACGTTATAAAACTATATCTATTAGCATAAACGAAAAAAGTTAAATTTTAAACAAATATTTTTATATTGTTAATTTTTAATGTACAGCTTCGAAGAAAAATTTTTTCTTTTGAAATTATTTTATTACATATATGCGTTTTTCTTTTTTTAATTGTTGTTTTAAATTATTTCTTTTGACTCTTACAACGTCCTTTTAACTTTTTTCGTTTATGTTTATAATAAGAGTCCTTTAT
>NW_017275727.1:110742-129865 GCF_001594065.2 Cyphomyrmex costatus
ATTAATCATTATCGAAACACTGTTACATTTTGTAGCACTTTGTGAACCAACTGACAAACAACATACATGATAACTATGATAGTTATACTTGATAGGCTGCTTTTAATCTAAACTATTTTCATAACTTTTACTTCAACTTTCATTTGTTTCATCCATCGGAAGTTTTTTGAGAGCAGGCCGCCATGTTCTTTTTTGAGTCATTAACAATTTGATACTCTGAAATTAGCAATGATACAAGCAATTATTTTTTATTGTACGGTCTAGTATAAATTTCAAATTAAATCTCAATAACCAACTTTTATATTTTGTGCACTAAGAATAACATATTGCAGTTATTTTCTAGAAAACTGTAATATACAAATTCTAATCTGTTTTACTTATATGTATGTATGTTCAATTTGAATTTTCACCTTGAATAATCTATCAGTTCCTTTTCGTGGTACATATTCAACATAGAAAATATTCGTTATATGTACGTTCACTTTGAACTGGCAGATTTAGTAATATATCAGTTACTTTTCGTGTTAATATATTATATTAGATAATATCGTTTAAAGTATTAAAGGTTTAAATTATTAGGTTACATTATTAGATAATCATTTTAATTTAGAATGGTACAAATTTTTGGGGTCAATTTTCAAAGGATGATATTCATTGGGTTTTTTATTTTGTGATTAGGTAATCGTTTTAATTTTGATAGGTTCAATTTTTGTAGTTTTCATTTACTTTTCGTGGTACATAACATAGAAAATAACATAATGTATGTTCACTTTGAACTGGCACATTTAGTAATATATCAGTTACTTTTCGTGGTCATATATTATATTAGATAATATCATTTAAAGTATTAAAGTTTAAATTATTATGTTACATTATTAGATAATCATTTTAATTTAGAAAAGTTCAAATTTTTGGGGATAATTTTCAAAGGTTGAAATTTATTGGGTTTGCTATTTTGTGGCTAGGTAATCGTTTTAATTTAGGAAGGATCAAATTTTTGCGGTTAGTTTTCAAAGGTTTAAATTTGTTGGGTTTTTTAATTTGCGAGGTATCTATTAGATGCAATAGTGAATTAAAATGGCTCTCTGATCACGTGATTTAGACAGCCAATCAAGCCGTACCCTTCAATGACGCATCTCTGTTTTCTAGGTCTCTAGAGTCTTATATATAAAGAGAAGCGACATTGATGTCCGAGTTTCTGATTGGCAGTCGGATATGTATTCTGATTGGATTCCCCTCCTAAGTAAAGCAGCCATATTGTGACTGCAGCTGATTACATAAAGCATGATACCTAAATTAAATTTATAAGAGCAATGGAAGTTTAATTAACATAAACATTTGTTTGGAGCTGTATGTGATCCATTGAAATGGAGGTTTTTCTCTTTCTCTGCAACGTGAAGTCATCGAATTTTTGAAAGGTAATTTTGTGCGTGTGTGCGCGCGCGCGCGTGTGTGTGTTTGAATGAGAATGCGATTGCATATGTACGCATGCTCATGCATATGTAGCGATTATCTGATCGCAGCGAGGGACCCCGTACCATCTGCGTCAGACAGTGAGTTGCGCCGCCCCTGGTTACCTTCTCTACGCGCTCAGTCATTCGCTAACTATTTCTTGTTATAATTCAAAAACTAATCTTCTGACAACATTTTGGCAAAGGAAAAATCGTCTTAGAATTAAGTCAAGAATATGACATTTTAAGGACAATATGTCCATTTTGAATCACCCTGTATAGGGTGATCGGACTCTACTTGAAACCAATGATGCCGGTTAGGCCACGTTTCTAGCGTGTCGAACGTCAATAATGTATTCACTACTAGTAAGTATAACTACGGAGTTCATAAGTCGCATATATAAATTTGTTAAAAATTCTTGAAAATTACAATATATTTTATATATTTTACATATATTACTTAAAAATAAATGCATATGCATTAAAAAAATATGATAATTTGCATTTAATAATAAAATAATAACTGAAAAATAAGAGGAAAGTGTAAAATAATTTATAAAATACTTTTTTTAAGTTAAAATATTTTATTTAGTAGAATCTCGTACAAACATTTGTTACAATGAGAAATTTCCAAAAATTTTACAAGTATTGTAAAATAAATATATATTTCCTTTTTTTGCGTACGAGAAGAAAATCTTCGCATAATTCCTAATATTTAATGATAATAAAAATAAAATTAAAATAAATCGCAATGACTTGTTATAAAAATAAATATTTCACAAAATAAAAAATTATGTCACAAAAAATATTGCATTTTATATTATACTTTTAAATATAAAAATAAAAATTATTTTTATAACAAGAAAGAATACGTCCTGCAAATAATAATAAAGTAATACAAAATACACTATCAATTCTTGACAGTCATGTAAGTTGTGTAGTTTTATACAAATTTTATTTGACTATTATAATAATCTACATATATTGGGTTTTTTTTTTAAACTTTTCAATTAAATTAGCATTTATGTGAACAAGAATTGATGGATGAACGACATCTTCATGTATTGCTATTAATATTTAATATTGTTTACTTATATTGATAAGGACTCGAATATAGGGTTGAAACGTTTATATTATTGAATTTTATTATATTAAATTTGAATTTACACATGCTTTCAACTTATGTCGGCTCTTAATGGCGATTATTTTTTCTTTTACTGAAATAATAATAATGCAATCAATGTTTTGGCAACAATTGCAGTAAATCCACACCTGTCTACTAAACAATTAAGTCAAAGGTCATACCGGACTCCTCCTCGTCCGACTGTTAGATGGTGGAGGAGGATGCCTCGAGCACGAGAGCGGAAGCGACCACGTGAGGGGAGGGGTCGCAAGTGGCAACGCTTGCCCCCACGGGGGCGAAAAGGAAGTCCGGTCCTGGTGCCAAACCACGAGAGCCAGTTCACGGCCGAGAAGAGGGAAAAGAGGGAGAGACAGAAGGCTGCGGCTAGGCTCAGGGCCGACAGTGTCTTCATCGCGGATCCGACCGAGCCTCCTCGATCGAAGAGGAACACGAGGCGGATCCAAGACGCCGAGGATATGACCGCGGTTTATGGCCTGCAACCGACAGAGGCGATTGTCGTGGCGGCGTGCGAAGCGCTCGACCTCCTTGTAAAGGGGGTTGAGCGCTCAAATAATATTAAAGGGGAGATTGTGCACGGTCTGTGCAAGGGCCTCACGAGCATTACCGCGGCTTTCGCGGTGTTGGGCGAGAGGGCCCGACCATCGGCCGTGCAAGGAGAGGGACTCGCTGCGGTGGCGGTAGATGAGGAGGAGCTCACCGATCTGAAGAGGCAGATCAGGAAGCTCCGCAGAGAGAAGGTAGCTCTGGTCCGGACTCCAGAAGAGGCCAGATATAGGGAGGAAAAAAGGGCGACCGATTTGCTCGGTCGCTGGAGCGAGCTCGCCCGACGCCTCCTTGCAGGGCGAGCAAGCGGATTCGCCGCTTCCCCAGCGGGTCACACGGGGAGCGCGAGAGAAGAAGGGGAAGAAGAGGAAGACTCCATCTTCCACGCGAGAGATGGAAATGGATACCCCTGAGGAGCTACCGGATACATGGAGGTCTCCTCTTAGGGGGAAATTGAAGAGGCTGGACGATGTTCAGGGCGCGGTGATTGAGTGGATTGTGGATCCGGTTGCCGCCGCCGGCCGCGCTGCAATTTCGCCTGGCCAAATCTGTTGAGGGATGGAGGGGAGATGGTAATTTCTCCCCGCCATCGGAGTTTATCAGAGCGACCACCGCACCTTCATGCGGGGACGTCTGGCCGAGACAACGGCGATGGAGACGTTCTTGAGAGGGTGGTGGAGCGGGTGGTATCACAAATATTAACTCGCTCCGGGCTACTGGCAGCTTCGGGGTCCCGGGGGGATGAGAGGGAATTTAGGCTTTCTTCTCTCCGAAGGGTGCAATAGGTGGGGAAGGCCAAAAAGGCGAAACCCCCGATGGGAAATCGGGCGAGTTCAAGGATGACTGGCCGTGGTGACGGGCCAGAGCGCGAAGGGGGGAGAGGCAGCCGGGAGCTTGACTGGGGATCAGCTGGCTCTTACTCCTCCGCGTAACGCAGGAGGAGTCTCCGCCGCTGCGGCGTGGACCGAGGTGGTCGGGTGGAGGCCCCGGACGTGCCCTCTGACTGAGGAAAGACAAATAATAATAATGCTATCAATGTTTCGGCAGCAATTGCAGTAAATCCATACCTGTCTACTAGACAATTAAGTAGAGATAGTGGTATCGGTAAATCTTTTATTTCAAGGATTTTAAGGAGTAACACCACTGTGAAATTTTCAAAAACTTATTTTTTTCTTGCTTAAAAAATCCTTTGAACCTTGGAGAATACGGGGAAAAAAGTTTAATCCGTGAAACAAATTTTTTTCCTCGGAATTTCGAGCTCTTTACTTGTTGGTTTCAAGCTTCTGTAATAAATTAATAGATGTAGCATAGAAGGGCAGCTTTATGGTCCTGGGATTGCAGATTAATGGTAAAAATTTTGTAATAGTAGAATTTTTCTTTTTTTAAATCTATAATACAGCTCAAAACTTTAAACGCGTTTTTCTCGAAACACGTTTTTTCAATGCGGCAAGCAGCACAGTAGGAGAGATATATATGTTTGAAATCCACAGACGGGTTAGAACAATCCAGGGATCGGATAGCCAATCGCGTGGCTTGCCTTTGCTTGTGTGCGTGAGAGTGTGCGTGTGTGCGTGTGAGTTAGAAATCGAATCGCCGGTTACTCATGGTCACGCGTCGCTGGTGAGGACGCTGGCCCGTCGTCATGGGGACGCCGCGACGCTCTGGCCCGTTGCCATGGGGGACGCCGCGACGCTCGACGACGCGGCGTGCGCGGTAGCCACGTGTTCGCGCGCGCGCGGCGGCAAGCGAAGCGAGGAGGTTAAGTCGTTCCCGCGCGAGCGCGCGCTCTTATTTGGTTAATGGCACCCGCCTCCAAAAAAGAACGAGCGCGCGCTCGTCTAAGTTATATCGTTCCCGCGCTCTCGCGGCCGCCGGTCGCACGTGCGCGCTAAAATCCTCTCGTTGGCGGCGCGACGGTTGTTCGCGCGCGCAAGCGCGCGTTAGCGCGATCCTCGGCTCACTGTCACATCGCTGTCGTTATTCCTCCTCGTAGCGCGATTACGCGGGTATCGCGCTCGTCGCTGTCATCGTTATATCCCTCGTTTTATTATTCTTTTCTCGTTCGCGCTTCCTTTCGTCGTTATATTTTTGTTTTTACACATTAAGGAAAAAAAACCGGAAGTGAATGGAGGTGCGTCGAGCTGTCAGGGTGAATGTTTCGTCGCGGTCCTGTTCAGTGTATATTCTTGTTTTTGAAGAATATTTCATATTATTATTATTATTTTATATTTATCTATTCAAGGCCGCGCTCGCGCTCGTCGGAGACGATTTCCACCGATTTTCCTAGTCGTTCGCTACGCGCGAGTGCGATCTATTCATAGCCTCAGGGTCGCGCTACGCGCGCACTGGAGGCAATAGTTATATTATTACACAATGCATGCCGTCTCCGATAAGATTCGTCATTTCTCCGAATGACGCAATCGACGAGGTCTTTTTTCTCTTCATTATTTCCTGTTAAATGCATGTCGTCTTCGATTAGATTCGTCATTTTTCTGAATGATGCAATCGACGAGTTCTTTTTCCTCTTCATTATTTCCTGTTACACGCGAGTCGCGCTACACCGATTGTGGACCACTGACATAGAGGTCACGTTGCCCACCAGGCGGCGCTAGTGTTATTTATTCAAATAAAAACTAATTATTATGTTGAATAAAATCATTTTATTTAATATGACACAATGCATTCGTTTATTTAATATAAATGTATTTATTCAAGGTCGCGCTCGCGCGTTGGAGACAATTTTCACCCTTTTCCTCGTCGTTCGCGACGCGCGAGTGCGACCTATTTATAGCCTCAGGATCGCGCTACGCGCGTCGGAGACTACCGTCTCCGATGAGATTCGTCGTTTCTCTGAATGACGCAATCGACGATCTTTTTTACACCTCATTATTTCCTGTTACATGCGATCGGTTTTTTCAAGGTCGCGCTCGCGATACTACACCGATTCTGGACCACTGACACAGAGATCACGTTCCCCACCAGGCGGCGCTTTATTAAACATTCATTTATTTAATGTGAATGTATAATTACTTATTCAAGGTCGCGCTCGCGCGTTGGAGACAATTTTCACCGTTTTCCTCGTCGTTCGCGACGCGCGAGTGCGTTATAGTTTCATGGTTTCGCTACGCGTTTCAAGGTCTCGCGCGCGCTGGATACAATCGTCTTCGACAAGAATCGTAATATCGCCGAATGACGCAATCGATTCCTTTTTTATATGAATATAGTGTTTTTTATAATTGATGCATTCATCACGCTGTTCCATCAAGGTCACTCGTACCTCGGGAGATAACCGAATTTTTTGTTTTGACAAAAAGTACGTCGTGACCTCGTGACGAATGTGATCGTTTAGTCGACAGATGATGTTATCATTGCAGTGTAATGTTGCACACTTTAAACAAAAGAGAGAGATATCATATTTGGCGTGATGAGAGAGAGGTCCTCTCGATTGTGGGAGACGTATAAAAAAGGCGAGATATTCTAGGCGCGTCAGTGTAGTTATTCTGTTGATTGAACGTTCAAAACGATGGAGTCTCAGAGTAAGAGAAATCACGATAAATTGCCGATCGTATTAGACGAATCTACGAATGACGATTTCGTTGTTGAAGACGACGACAATGAAGATCGGATGCTGGTTAATGTGCCGGCGATTGGTTCTATACTCGATTTGAAACACAGTACGTGGATTCAACGTATTTTAATAATTATAAATGTAAAAGCAACATTAGCATGTATACACGTTTACATGTCGAAGCAATCTAAAGAGGATTGTAATACGACTTGCTTGAAGGAGGCTCAGACGATGAAAAATGCTTTATTAATGTTTATCGAGTTTATGAAGAGGAAAGGATTTACGAATATGAAATATTCCATGAAAGAGTTTCATCGGTGTCTCGCGATGCTTGAGAATAAGTCTTTGCGTTCCTTATTTATGGACACTTTTATCAGCGCCGATAATGTATTCGAATGGATCAGTGACTTGAAAGAGACTATCAAACGTCAAATATCGACAGTTTCCGAAGCATCGCAGAAAACCGTCGACGAAGAGGCCTTGTCGAATGGTGCCGGTGGTGTGGAGACACTTTTCGCCTCAGCTGTAAAACGAAGCAGGACTGACGGACTCTCTCAGTACGTTACTAAATTGGACAACGGTCGTCTTTATACCGCGAGATCACCGGAGGAGGAGACCGGACACAAATTGATTCGACTTGACGTGTACGATGTCAACGATATCAAAGGGATTGAAAAACGTCAGTGGTGGAGACACGCGAAGATGCGATCGCAATTTTTAGCTGTTTCCAGCACGGATCATAAACAGCTCATGATGGATCGTCTTTTAGATAATGTTGCCGACGATTTGATGAAAGTACCCAGAATAACGAAGGAAATGAATAGTGTGTATTTTTAGATGGTGGAATGAGCTCTTACATCAGGTTTTTTTTTATTAAACGTAAATATATTTTATCATTTTAATCGATTGTATGATTATTATCTGAAGACTCCCTTGTCAACCACATCCGCTGTGCGACCGAATAAAAAGAGATACGTGACGCAGTGTTATTGTTAGATGAGCGCCCGCGATGGAATGTCACACGTCCGCATTACGCCAACATTCGTCGTTTTGCAAGGTACTTCTGTTTTTATTTTTCATTACTTGTGTACTGTTCTTATTTTTTAAGTGTCATTTCCTGTGTACTAATTTGTCATTATTTTCGTTTTCTGTTAAGGTTTTGTGGTTAATAAACGTTTTGTCGTGAAAGAGGTTGCCGTTTTGAAGAAGGGGACGATTCTCACGCATTACATATTTTTACATCCGATACCATGGAGATTGTTGTCCAAAGCCGATCAGACGCACGCCTCATGGCTGATGACGTATCATCATGGATTGCTGTGGAATGATGGAATGGTGCCGTATAAGATGGCGACGCGTTTGATTTCTGAGGCTGTCGTCGGAGAAAGCGAGTCCGTCATCGTTTATGTGAAAGGTTTCGAAAAGCGTGAGTGGCTTGTCGATATCCTAAACGACGAGATTATCGTCGAAGCGATCGATGGTGTTGAACCGCTTGATAATTTAGACGAGAGTGGTACCATGCGTTGCGAAAAACACGCAAAATGTTGCGCTCTACAGAACGTATTGAAGTTATATAAGTGATGGTCGAGTGAGAAGAAATAATATATTATGTAACGTTTCGTTATATATCTGTACGCGGTAAGTATTACTCACACGCATATTTTTACATATTGTAAAATTGTTTTGTTTTGCATGCTTTTTAAATGACTTTGCCGTTTTATTACGTAATATCGTTTTGTGGATCGGGTTTGTGAATAATAAAGAATGCCTTAATGTGTGTTGCGGAGAGAGAAAATAAAATATGTTTTTATTTTTTAACAAAACAAATACATAAAATGTTATTAATATTGTATTAGTGATAAGAAGTGGTAAAAAAAATAAATGTAGTGAGGGTTTTTCTGAAACAGAAAAAAGTTGCGTTAATTATACTTATCTATATTTAAAAAAAAATAATATAAAAATTAATATAATAATATAATAATATATAAAAATAATATAATAATATATAATAATATATAATAATATAAAAATAATATAAAAATTGGTAAAGGACTCTTGATATAAACATAAACGAAAAGTACAAAGGACATTGTAAGAGTCATATGAAATAAAATTTTAATCAATAGATAAAACGTAATAGTCATATATAATAAAATATCATCTTACAAAATTCTGAACTATACATTACTAAAAAAATTACAAAAATAATTACAAAGTTCTATAAACTACTTAACGTTTCGGCTCTCGGATTGAGCCATCCTCAGAAGTGACATCATAACTTTTGAAGTTAATAATTATTAGATTAATCTTGATTGTCCATCTCCGTGTCTCAACATTATTTCACCATGCCAAAAAATTGTAACTTTTTAATGACCACTTCAACAAAGAAAGTGTATATACATGCTTTTTCGCAGAATAATATAAGGAATCGAGTCTAATCATTTTCAGTTGCTAAAACGTTGGATCTAGATTTTAAAAAATCAAAACATTGAACAAAAATTCTGAAAAAATTCTGCACGCTAAATTGGATCCAAGTGAACATTTTTTGTATCTTAGACTTTTTTGATAAAATCAATAGTTTTCGAGATAGAAAATGTCAGATCATGAAAAATGACTAGATTTATGATTTTTGTTCTTACGAACTAATTATCCAATCAGCACGAATAAAAAATGAAAATGTTCGGCCAATTTTAAACTATAATGAGAATTTTTTTTATTTTAATCCGTACTGTTATTGACAGTGAAAACTGTATTAGAATGAAGCTCTGAATTCTCGTCCGCGGCGCGTGAGCCGTCTCCAGTCCCAACGCGATTCATAGCATCGCAGCTCGACACAGCATGCAACATGCTCGGAGCACCGACGTGGCAACGTAGCGTCGAGACCGCTCCCGCACCATGGTCGCGCGCATTCAGAGTTTCATTTTAATAAAGTTTTTTCTGTCAATAACAATTTGGCTATCTGTGAGAACATATACATATGTAGGGGAGAGGCACCATATGCGACCCAGCACCATATACGACCCACCTCGGTATTTGTATGTATTGGTGCTATAATCGTGTTGTGGTTCGACGTACTGTTATTGTTTTTGAATGCGGCAATTGTTTACAGTCACTGGAAGTGATTGGAAGTACTAGTATAGGAATTATCGGCATTGTATACAAATTAGAATTTGGGAAACTTTTCTGAAGTATTTTGTTAGTGCTGTAATTCTGTCGAAACAAGTGATAACGGTGAGTGAAGTGCATATATATTAAGTATTTTCAATGCATTTTTATATTCAATAGTGATGTGGACGAATATATGTACGAAACCAAATTTTTTTATGACTTTTGGAAAATATCATTAGTTCCATTTGCGACCCAGTGTCAAGCACCATATACGACCCACTTGACTTTTCTCATATCAAGTGTCTATATTAGATTTTTATAGTGAAACGTCATCGTTATTAATATTTTCATATATTCTAATTTATTTTTTTTAATTCGTAGACAATGTCTACCCCAAAGAAAGCCTCTAAGTCAAAGGAAATCAACTTCGATGCGCTTTTACGCGCTGTAAAACAGATTTTAATTGAAAATAAAGGTTATCGATCGACTGGAAGAGATTTCGACCTGGACTTTTGTTTATTAAAACGCCATTGCAAAAAGTTGAAAGATAAATTCGAAGATGTGTCAAGCGTTTCAGATGATAAATTGATGAGCTGTCTTCGTGAAAGCAACAAGCGCCAACCTAATATAGTGAGCGTTTTATTTTCATTGACTTAATTTAAATCTTTATTATTTATTTTCGCTTATTTATTTACAGGTATTTTCAACAGAAGAGGAAAACGAACTCGCTCAATATATTTTGAATTGCGCTAAGCATTATTATGGTATAAGCATCGTGGACTTGAAGCTTTTAGCATATCAATTAGCCACAAAATTGTGCAAATGTCCAGATCAATGGCAAAAAAAGAGGATTGCGGGAAAAAAATGGTATTACGGATTCATGGCCCGACACCCTCAGTTGACACTTCGAACGCCGCAAATGACTTCTTTTAACAGAATAAAAGCATTTAGCAAGGAAAACGTCGAACATTTTTTTGGAAATTTTTTGGAGATTCTCAACAAAACTTCATTTAATGGAATGTCCATCTACAACATGGATGAGACCGGGTTTTCCACAGTGCCAACGAAGGCTGGATTAGTAATTTCACTGAAGGGGGTGCGTAGAGTTGGTCAAGCAGCCGCGGAAAAAGGAATTGTGGGGTTTCGGACTAGGCCCCGAGTACTTTTTTCCATAGAAAAACAAAAGAAAGAAAGATATATAGAGGAAGGAAGGACGTGATCGTGAGGGTAAGTGGGGCTGGAGGGGACGTCAACATACTCAAGGGTTATTGGCCATTTCCCGTCGGAGTTGACGAAGGACAAAACATGGGTCCTATGACAGTAGAAAGAGGATGGGGGATAGTAGAAGCAGAAAATGTCACAGCTCCTATTCATCATAAATATATCGACCCGATTATGTCGATAGAGGAGCATTGTGAGTCGGACGAAGAGGACTGCTGTCCCGGATTGTTCACCGAGTTGAATAACTGGGTACATACATCAAAGAAAGAAACAATACCAGCAGCAGGAAAAGTGGGAGAACAACAAGTCAAGGTAAGTCTTGCACAAGGAGAAAGCAGTACTAGACTTGAACAAGATACTCAAGATACAGACCAGAAAGAAAAGAACTATGAGAGGAAAAATTTCTGGAATATTACAGGAATTAGAACATTCAGGAAAACCCCAAAAGGGGATAATAAAGATATTTCCCGAACGACAGCATATACTCCCAAGAATACCACGACCAACTTGGGGGGAAAAACATATTCCGAAGTGACATCACCAATATTACCGAGTGCAGAGGTTAAGAATGCATTCTTCACAGGGGATAGGGCGAAAACTATCAATAGATTGTGGGGAATAGCAACTGCTGAGGTAACTCCAACCACAAATCCATATGACAGAACGAAATCATCATTAGTCTATGGATGTTTATCAGCATTAGAACCTCCAACACCCACACATGTGAATAGCAAGACACTATCTGATCTGGCTCACCACGAATTAAATGAGTTAGTACGGGAAAAACTCCCCAAAGATAAGGTGACCACTACTACCGCCACAAAAATAGAACAAAGTGGCACTAAAAATATGGCTGGAACACCCGACGTTAAGGTGGTTACTAACTCCACCAGGCGCATAGATAAGTCCCTTACAACCAGGGCCGGAATAGCAGCGTCTAGGATAAAGAATTCAGGGCCAAGATTAGTAGGACTAATAGAGACCGCAGGACACAACCGTGCATGGGTCAACGCAGTATTAAGATCATGTGCTGCCACAGGTATAGGGCCGGGGACACGAAAGAAATGGGAGGAATCTTTCATCCAGAGTGGTATGAGCGTGGATGAAGCAAAAAACAGTGTTAAGAGCCTAGAGTCGGTACTCGCACTCTGGGTAGGGAATGGTGAACTCGTGGGGGAGACAGAAAATGATAAACCAGCTATAACACCGGAGATTATAGATGGTAGTGTAGAGGATAGGGACGATGCGAAACAGGTAGGGGCCTTCTTGAAATTTATGAGTTCGGCAGAACTCATCCCCCTATTTGTCGAGCATAAGAGCTGTCCAATATGCTGCTATCATGATTTCCTGGGTATAGAGATCGACTCCACATTCAGACCAGCAAGACAACAAGGCTGGGAGCAGTCACAACATGATGACATCATTAAGAGAGTCATATGTGGTATAGGTGGTGACGGATGGGCTAGGGCCGTAGCAGAGGCACACAACAGAGAAATGCATTCAAAGAATGGCAACACCACCAGAGTTCCTGAGTGTACTGGAAGTAGGGAAGCGCTAATATCCCACTCGAGAAACCTATTCTGGGACAGTCCTGCAGAACAAACGCATAGTGAGACAACCTCCGATGTTAGGTTGAATTCCGCAGAGTCAGTCTTTCCGCAACTTTTCTACAGCGATCAAAATTACAGCGGGAATAGTTATCACTGTGCTGCAGGGACTTTGTATCAATGCGCAGGAGATGGGCCAAGAATATTGCAGGCCTTAGAGAAAGTATCGGATCCAGATGTCGGGGAGCTATATCTGAAGGAAGAAAAAGAAAAGATAATACGGGAAAAACTGAAGGAAAACCTAGCGGCAGGAGACACAGGTGCGACCTCACCACAGACATCAGATATGGTACCCCATAAATCTAAGACTCCGGAAAAGAAATTAAGACAACCATATACTAACCCCGTTTCAGGGGATAAACAAGGACCAGGAGGAGACAAGGACATAGACGCTCTGCTTTTGGAGGCAAGAGAGATAACAGCCACTGATGCAAAAACAATTGTTGAAGCATTACAGTTAAAGGCAAAGTGGATATCAGTGAGTTTCGATCACAAATATAACCATGGTGCATTGGTCGAAACAGATATCGGTATAAAAATGGTGGACGCATCATCGCGACCAGATGCTATCGCCCCAAATGTATTAAACCCGCAAAGGAGTAATGTTATAAGCGGGTACGTGACAGGAACATCATCATTCGCATATATGGCGAAGATAGCAGAGGCCGAACATGTGGACTGGCGTGAGCTAGGGTTACGCGTAGCCCTATATGAAGACTTAAGGCACAAGGATTTTTCCCAACCGACGGGAGTAGACTGGGCTTGGGCGAAGAAAATCATGCCTAGAAGGGCATTATTACCCTTAAATAAACTAGGGGCGTGGCACTTCGATGCTACTGTAGTGAGTGCTTTAGCGCTTGCTACCAGTATAAGGACCAATGCAGGAGTGTTACAGGTAGGAAGGAGGGGGGCCTCGGAAGGGTGGAGCTTGCAAGACGATGACGTGAGAGTCATCGTAGTGCAGGATGCGGGAGTAGCAGGGAGGGTTGGAGTGTGGTTATGGATATTATCACATCTTCAATACCCTCTAGCTTGGATTCTAGATGAATATCAGATAGTCCAGGCCGGGACCCCAGATGTGACACAGGCACGACTATTCATCCGAACAGCAGGACTAGTGGATATACCAAGCAGAATAAGGAGGATAATATTCGTCGTCCCGACCCAAGATAGAGATTTCTTGGAAATTGGTAACCGCCAATATCGCATAGGAAAAACCGATAGACATGGGAACCCGGACGTAGACAATCCTCCAATGGCATATGACATAGACCAGGATATTACTAGTATGTTAACGGAGGTGTTGGGATTTGGTGATAGCCTGAGGAAGACTTTCTCAGACTATACACGAGATATATTCATGGGGGGTCTAAACTGGTTGGAAATAGACTCCTTAGTGAGTCTCTTAACAGTGCGGTGGCACCAAAGGGTGGAGGCTCATAGATCCGGAGATGGAATGGAAAGGGGATATGGAGCCCCAGCGGATGTATTGCTCGAGGTATATGGAAAAAACTCAGATCCTCGATGGCAGAATGACATACGCATAAGAGAATATGGATCATTGGCAGCAGTATCCTCGGTAGATGTGAGATATGCGCATCTGCGTAAGGCCAGAATGAACCCGCACCTCCTGATCGGTAAATGGTCAAACATTGCCGAGCTTACCGTTTAGTCCAGAAAATGTCCCGCGGCAGAGCGTGGGAGTATGATTACCATGGCGTTGGCTGTGAACGCAGCTGGGAACTCGATACCACCATTTTTTCTGTTCCCACGAAAAAGAATGCAAGCGACATTTATGGAAAATTCGTCGCCAGGCTCCGTTGGCTTTGCAAACGAATCTGGATGGATGCAGCAAGCTGAATTCGTTTTATTTATGCAGCATTTTATAAATCATTCTAAATCATCAGTTGAATTGCCCGTCATTCTTTTTTTGGACAATCACGCGTCTCATTTTTCGATTGAAGCCATTGACCTAGCAGTTGCAAATGGTGTGCACATGCTGTCTTTTCCACCACATTGCAGCCACCGAATGCAGCCGCTAGATATTTCGGTGTTTGGTCCATTAAAAAGTTACTATGCATCACAGTGTAAGGCCTGGCAAAAGAATAATGCCAATAGAATTTTGGAAATCCGTCATATTCCAAAGTTGGTATGTGACTCGCTCGATTTGGCATTAACTCCCAAAAACATTAAATCTGGATTTGCTGCAACTGGAATTTGGCCATTCAATCCCGACATTTTTACGGATTCAGATTTTGTCCAAGCAGTTGAAGCAAATGCTGCTGCTGTCTCCACTGAAAATCTCCGGGAAGAACAGCGTGATATCATCGTAGCTTCATCGTTCCAAGTAGGTGGGAATAAGGAGATACGCACATCTGACCCTTCTACTTCACATGCCTCGACAGAATTATTATCTTCTTCCAACAGGGTGGGGACGATTTTGTGTGATATCGGTCCACTGCAAGCGGCGACACCAAAAAAACCGTCAAATCGTGGACGCAAGCCTATGAGAAGTATGGAGCTCACTTCCCCTGATAATTTGGCTACATTGAAAGAAAAACGAGCTACGCCAAAAAAAGGAACATCGAAAAGAAAGTCAACAACAACAAAAACTGTGCAGATAACATCAAAACGAGGAAGAAAAGAAAAGAAATCACCATCTCCTTCTTCTTCTTCTGAAGATGATGATTTCTGCATCATTTGCTTGGAAAAAATGCCCAAGAAGACAGTAGACAATTCTGTCGCATGCAACATTTGCAAACGTGAGGTCCATCTAAAGTGCGCAAACATGACCAGAAGCTATTTTACCTGCGTACACTGCGATTCCGATTTCGAAGATGAGGAAGGTTAAAAAGTCTCAAAAAGTTTATAATAGTTTATAATCTGTTATATAAGAGTTTATAATCTGTTTATTTATATATTTATTTATATAATTAACCAATAAATGAAATAAATTTTGATATTTTGAAAATTATTAGGTGTCTGCTGCGTATTTTTCCATTAATCGTTGATTTTTCGAAGTGGGTCGCATATGGTGCCAAAATTTTTTTTTATTCAAAAGTCAACCTTTTTAAAATTGTTCATAAAATATTGTCAGATTGCTCAGATCGACTAAGTTTGTTAATAATTAGTTGCCCTACTACCCTTAGCTTTCTATCGGTGCCTAAAGCATAAAAAAAATTAATCTCATAAAAACTTATGCTCGAAAGAAGAAAGGTGGGTCGTATATGGTGCCTCTCCCCTATAATATTATATATACAAATATTCATATTAGGCTGTTTTCTCAAATATATACTGTCAGACTGAAAATGTATAGAGTACGTAAACTAGAGATTTCAGTGATATCTGAATATTTCATACAACTTATTAGAAACAGCAAAAACAGATAGAGCAGCTACATATTTCATATATATATTGTCATATTTAGTTTGTTTTTTGTTCCTGCACTGGAACTCTTTCGCTTTCAACGAAATGTCAAACATATATCATCTTACAAGTTCTAAAGCACTAGTTCTGCTACAGAAAACAGACCTGTTTTGACAGATATCCTAAGCTAAAAATGGCGTTAAATGAAAGGAAACATTCTATATATTCTATATATACTGTCATACCTATTAAAAAATGTGTACTTCACAGATTACACATTTTTAGTACTGACAGTATTTGCTCGCTTCCAACTCACTCGGAATATGAATAGGAGCAATAAGAGCTATAGATAGCATGGTAGATAGCAGTAGACACAGACAGTGGCTGGCGGCGGCCCGGCGCGCGGCCGTCAGAGGGCGTAAGCAGATGGTGAAAATCTGTGTTATCGACCTCGATCAAGTTCGGCCGTCACTCCAGCATCCCTTAATGTATTACACTATTAAGTTATTGTGAAAGTAGAACAATGATGTCCATCTCTAAAGCTTATTTTATATTCAATCTGTCAATCGCATGATGAATAATATTGAGACACGGAGATGGACAATCAAGATTAATCTAATAATTATTAACTTCAAAAGTTATGATGTCACTTCTGAGGATGGCTCAATCCGAGAGCCGAAACGTTAAGTAGTTTATAGAACTTTGTAATTTTTTTTGTAATTTTTTTAGTAATGTATAGTTCAGAATTTTGTAAGATGATATTTTATTATATATGACTGTTATGTTTTATCTATCAATTTAAATTTTATTTCATATGACTCTTACAATGTCGTTTGTACATTTTGTTTATAAAAAAAAAATGCAAAATTGTACTTACATGCGTCCCAATCCTCGGCAGAATCATCCACATATGATTCATCGTTAATAATTGTGGGAGATACATTTTCTCTCTCCATATGCGGACCGTTTCGTCCCGATTCAATTTTCGATCATATCTTGTTTCGTGGAGATGTCGAATATTTATAAATCCATCGATTTTCACATTCCATAGTGATGTTTCCTGTAAGAGTTACAGTAATATATAATATATAATATATAAAATTTATACATAAGCAATTACAACGTACCAAAGGGATCACTTGAACACGAAGTTCATTTTTTAGTTGTAGTTCTCCACTATTTTTGCGTTGTCGACTAATATGTACTGAAAAAAAAAATAAAAAGACATATGTGTATACGTCTACAGTTATATTATTTGTTTTTAGTATTGCAAAGATATGATATGAAACACTTACCCCTTTAACCAGGTATGTGTAACGAATTTTGCGGAGTTCTTGTAGATTGCTCATTTTGTTGTGAACTACTTTGATTCTTAACGTCAAGCGCACTATATAGTATATGTAATGAAAACTTGCGATGCATAGCGCGATGTAGATTATGTAGCGCATATACGCAATTAGTCCGATAAAACATGAAAAGTTACTATTATTGCGATAACACATCGATCGAGATTATTTTCGAGGAAAATGGTTTAATATTGCGCAATGCGCGCTATCGCGAGACAAGATTGTTTTTCTTTCATTATTCTTCGATGCGTGAAATCTATGCGCATGGATGAGATAATGTTTTTCTCGGACAGTTTTCTTACAAAAACAGGAAAGAGTTAATTATCGCGATGACACATCGGTCGAGATACTTTTTCGCGGAGATTGCAAAAACGTGACGAGCCGCCGATTTAAATCAATTGTAGAAACAAGGGTCATATCCGGTGGCACGCTACGCTCATCGAACCGGTTATTTCGCAATGTATCGAAAAAACAAGTGTGCGCTATTGCGATGTGATTTTTCCGACGATGAGCGATACATATATAAACGTGCGTTGACCAGACATCTCTTTCAATGAGAATCATGCTATGTCGAGTGAGGATAGTGACAACGAATCATATTCGTCTCGCGTAACTTCTCGTCACGAGTTATTCGACGTTGACAACGATCTTTATTGTTTGGAGCGTCCACTGATGTCTAATGATTTTGCATACATTCCAAAAGAGAAGAGTAATTGGAATGTAGATACTTATCATTTACGTAGAGCGATCGGATGTCAATGTCCGCGAGAGATTCTGTGGATTAAAACTAGTAGCATTGATTAACGCTAGTAGCATTGAACTGTCGTGGAACATATTACGAGGCAGATGCTTTGAATTGGGCGCGTAGAAAGTACGTTAAAGGCAAACGCGTTCGAGATCTACTTGAAAAAATCGAGGTTGAAATACCATTAGACAGTTGCGGAGCAACTTTGTGGGTGCCTGCACGTTAAGGTGAGAAAAAATGGAAAACGAGATGGAGGATTTGTTGTATCGTGCGACGAGAATCGATACGCTGGAGGCGTATCAAGTATGGAAGATAAACTGCGTTGAGTATCTTGATTATTTGAAAAAGGTGTATCGTAACACGCGTCATCCGATATCTGGTTTGATAAATTCATCGATCGCTAAAATAGTGCGATTGGAAAGTGTGAGGAGACCTTACGACCTCGTTTTGTACACGAAGGTTCCGGTCATGCGGAATCGTCGA
The DNA here is from genome assembly GCF_001594065.2 of Cyphomyrmex costatus. Lineage (NCBI taxonomy): Eukaryota > Metazoa > Arthropoda > Insecta > Hymenoptera > Formicidae > Cyphomyrmex > Cyphomyrmex costatus. The sequence continues at coordinate 129,325 of NW_017275727.1, forward strand.
GGACAGGATTGTCATGGATGGAAATCGAAACGGCTTTCAATAATCGCGTTCTTACTGGTGGCAGTTGTGAATTCGAGTTACACTGAACCGCAACAATTTCTCAACGATGCGAGAGACACCGTTCTTGATCAGATACGCGTCAATCTTCAGAGGCACGCGTGTTTGAAGATGAATACGACATTCAATGGAGAATTCATCGCAGACGACAAGAGATCCGTCAAGAGTATCGCCACGAAGAATCATGAACTGTATGGTGCTTCTGATTTGAAGGAGTGGTACGATGAGTATGTTACGGATGCAATTTCATCTAGTCTGGAGGAGTTTCAGGAACGAGACAGCGGATGAGCATTATCGCGTATATTGAATTTGATTGTAAACGTAACTAAATTTAATCCTATGCACGGTGGATGTTGCGTGAATGTACTTCGACGTATAAGTTTGAGGAGAGCGACTATCAATATCGAGTCGTTCGATAACGCCTGTTTCGCATGGGCTTTTGTTTGCGCATTGTATCCTGCATCTACAAATGTTAACAGAACGA
>NW_017275727.1:130861-144012 GCF_001594065.2 Cyphomyrmex costatus
ACGACTATACACTCACGTTATCGAAAGTGCAATGGAAGATGCCACACGTGGTACTGAACGACGTCAACAAATTGTCACTTCTGCGAACGTTGGAAAACGGACGGTATCTCAGCATGGGATTTCGATCTTGGGATTTGTACGAGTTTCCTCTACTTCAGAGCACGACCAAACATTCGTGGTTTGAGACAACGTCGCATTTGGAAAAACCGCGTTACGTGATCTTTTCGCTTCAAACTGGAAAGCGAAACGTACTCTCTAAGGATACCACTCATTTCGACGCGTGTGCTCTAGTAAACGTAAAACTATTTTTGAACTCTGATTTTTTCCCGTATGATGATATGAATTTGGATTTCGAACGTAATAAAATCGCAATACTATACGACATGTATGCAAAATTTGCGAAATCGTACTACGGCTACGAAACATACGAAGCTTTGTTGTCCGTCGCGCAATTTGTTTCAGCCGCGCCGCTCGTGGTGATCGATTGCTCTCGTCAAAACGAATCTGTGAAAAGCGCTACCGTGGACATTCGTATCGAATTCGAATGTAGGGAATTCCATCGGGCACCACGGCCTATTGTCTAATTATTCATAACAGAGTAATAGAGTACAATCCCCTGACAAATGTCATTCGTAAAATTATATAACGATACACGCAATTATATTTCTTTTGCCTCAATTTTTAGACGATACTATAGGATAAGTTTTCATGTATGCATTACAAAAAGAAACTTTATTTGAAAATGAACCACGTACATTGACATTCTTATCTCCTCGTTTCCTGTGTCTATTTTTAGACAAACGTCCCACTACTCCCCACAATATGAAATTTCATTACACGCTCACAGTATACGATTAACAGTCGAACCGTACGTTTCCGCTGTACACGTACGCCGCGATGTCTCGCTTTTCTCGTCGCTTTCGTTACCGTAACGGTATCCGCGTCGACGTCGATGATACACAATTTCGTAAACACTGAGGTGACAGAATATTTACAGAAATACTTGAACGAAGCAGACGTAACCACTCACACATCGATCGAGGACGAAAAAATTAAAGAGGCTGTCGCATTATTCCAAGAATACTATCAAATACCGGGTAACGGTGCGTTGAACGATAATACGTTGCGTCAAATGCGACAACCGCAATGCGAATTTCCGGATATGCCACACCAGGAACAAAAAAACAGCTATAGTGAACTCATGAAATGGAAAAAGACGCATCTTTTCCTCACATGGAACTTTCACTTGGCGGACGCAAATGTAGGATAAACTTTTCTCGACTGACTCGCTACCGTCTCCGCTATTCTCTTCGCTCTCTCGCTCGTTCGCGCACGCGCCACACACACACCGCTTCTCACGCGATCCCCCAACCAGAAGTGCCAACGATCACTCGACACACGCGTGACATTCAAACTCATCAGTTCGCTTCTCCCACACAAATACATTAAAAACCGCGACATACGCATTCTCCGTATGGGCAGTGAATACGTCTCTAACATTCGAATGTCAAACGTTAAACCCAGACATTTTAATATCGCGGAGGCATTCACACGTACGTCGATAGCAGACGCAAAGATGAGATCTGTACCGGTTTGTTCGACGGACCCGGTGGAGTGCTCGCACACGCGTTTTCACCTACGAACAATCCTATACAAACTTCAGACTTCAGAAATCCACATAGACATAGCGGAGCCTTGGCATATAAGTGTATGATATATACATTTAAACGAAATTACACCAGACGACAAACAGCATTTGCTTTACACGTTAACGCACGAAATCGGACATTCATTGGGATTGTCGCACAATTCACACATAGATTCCATAATGTTTGCTTACGTCACCAATAAAACCGTTAAACTCAGGCTAGAGGACATTTTGGCTATTCAATGGAAAAAACAATCGTGACGTAGTTCCAAGTACACGATCTACAACGACAACTACTGACACACGTACAACGTCCAAACAAAAAGATCTGTGCGATCTATCGTACGTAGACAATGTTCTAGTGTTAAATCATCGCATATTAGTCACTTATCGAAAGAACATGTGGATGGTAGACGTCAACGGTAAAAAGTACAACGGACCACTCACGCTTAACGACTACCTTCGTTTTCTTCCGGCGAATGTTTCCATAAGCGCCGCTTATCAACGACCATCGGGAGAAATTGTAGTATTCCCGAATGATAAAATTTACATAATAGATTATCCGAGTTTACGATTGAAGGATGGTTGGCCCAAACGGTCTTTCGACTTAAAGTTACCCACGGACATGCACATTAACGCAGCGTTGGTCACCAACAAAGGACTAACATACGTGATCTTCAATGACGATAGCGTAGCGTTATTGAACGAGTGCGATATGACCGTTAACGGATATCACACGTTATAGTCGATATTTCCGGGAATACAACCATCTCCGACTTTAGCCTTCCGATATATCGACGGTTCTCTTTATTTCCTACACAAACGTCAATATTACAAATTCAACGAGTTCACCAAGACGATAACGGAGGCCGATAAATTCAACATGAAAATACTCAACGTAAATTGTTCCGTAGACGGAATACTCAGACAGTTTCAAGATCTTCTTAATCGACTGCTCCGATCTAGTAATTTACTCGCAAGCACCGTATGGGATGCAAAGGACGATTAGCACGATGTTAAAGTGAAAAAAGTATATATCACTGGATAATTACGCAGAGGATCAGTGAGAAAGAACGAATCGATCGGATAACATCGTGAGAGGCATGTATTCCAACGACGACGATTCTCGACGTCTCATCGATCGTGCGGATGACGTGAGAAGAGTGTTGAATAATGCGAACACGAAACATTATATAGTGGAACACAACGGACAAAAGGAAAAAAAAACAACGAAACAATTAATAGAAAAAAACATATTGATGAAAAGGAACATACAACAGACAAGTATGTGTTGTTCTTATTCCATTTTTTTTCTTCCAATCTAATCACTTTTTTCTTTAGAAACACAGTAGTACGCATTTTGAAAAGAAGATATCCTTTGACTGCGATCGTATACAAGTATCTGACAGTCGGTATCGACGTCAAATTGCCCTCCGAGGTGACTATCGTTCTTGGAGACTGTCACGGCAAAGAAATGTCCCTCTCACCGACCGTATGGAGCGAGTTCATCGAACAAAAACGCGTCATGTTACCACTTTTACAGTACAATGACGTTAAAGGAAAACGCACGCCACCGCCGATGTACATCGGAAACGTGACGTTGCGTCTTGGACGAATTAACAGTATACCGATGTTACGTTTGAATTCGTCATCGAATGACATTGTCTAAAAGCACCGTTCTCAATTTATTCAATCTCGAATATTGCGTAAATCGTCTTAGGGTCTGAGCACAAGAACTGCCGTAACATTTTACGACATACTTAAGTTATAGACGTAAATAACGCACAAGCTTCGGCATATCGACGTATGACGTGTTTATGTACATTATTGCCATATCTTTCGATAGCGTGCATAAACACGTCATACGCCGATACGCCAAAGTTTGTGCGTTATTTACGTCTAAAACTTAAGTATGTCGTAAAATGTTACAGCAGTGCTTGTGCTCAGACCCTTATTTCCTCGTCCAGCGCGGTTACTGATAACATAGACAGGAAATTCTCGCGTTTTCTCAATATCGCGGCCACTGTAAACGATTCTACGAAAATACTTAATGATGTACGAAAACGAATCTTTCGTTCGCAACGACATAATCAATTGCGAACTAATCGCACTAATCTTCGGGCAAAATTAAAACGATTTACGAATAAACATTTTTGTTTTTTACATTGTACTTTCACATGTAACAACAATCGAATAAATATGTTCATTCAGTTGACAAATAAGAAAACAATTTCACTCATCCGATCCTACCGATTACACGACGATAAAACACCGCAGTCGAAGACTGTACCGATTATGCAATGTTACGTATGATTAAGTGACAAAAATTCTCACGACGACGTATCTCATCGCTCGGCCTTAGTCACCGCGCCGATTGCGTGTGCGTTCAACGCGACCTTGACCGGGTCGCGTGATCCTGAGATTAGAAGCAGATCGCACTTGCGCGTCGCAAACGACGAGGAAATGCGAGAAATTGTCTCCGGCGCGCGAGTCGATCGCGTCGTTCGGCGAAAATGATGATCTCATCGGGACCAGGAATGCCAATTCGCAGCCGGTTTACGACATCGCGACTAGCGCCATTGATCGGCGGCCTGGCACAACAGGTAGCACTCACACAAACACAAACTCGTGTACGTGTGACTTGATAGCAGAGAGAGAGAGAGAGAGAGGGAGAGGAAGAGGGAGAGGGAGGGAGGGAGGGGGAGGAAGAGAGAGAGAGGGGGGGAGAATCCTTCTCGCTGACTCGCTGTTGTGTCCTTCAATTTCTCTTAGGGTCAAAAACACTCGGCTTAAGGGCGGATATGTCCCGCCTCTTAATGTGTACGAGGGCATTTTCTTAGGAAACGCGATCGTGGCTAATATTGGCGGCAAAGCATATTTGCAGGTGGTAAATACTACCGAGGAGGATAAAGAAATTTCAGTGCCTTAGAATTACAGGAGATAGAATCGATACCTAGTAAGGAGCCAATAAATATAAAAGAAAAATCAAACTATGGATCGCCGGTAGAACGTAGTGCGTTGGTAAATATGATTAATATTCTAAGTCGAGAAGAGAGAATAAAGCAAATTCAGGAGTCGTTACGTCTAGCGCATTTAAACAATGAAGAGTCACGGCATTTTTATTAATAAGTACTTTGACGGAGCACGTCAAAGTACTTATTAATAAAAATGCCGATCTTTTTCAACTCCCACGCAAAAATTTAAGTCATTCCAACGCGATCGAACATAAAATCATAACTTCTGACGATCGTCCAGTAAACACTAAACAATACCGGTTGCCGCCAATACACAAAGAGGAGATTAATCGGCAGGTAGGCGACATGCTAGACAAAGACGTAATAAGGAATCTACATCCCTATACAACTTCCCGCTATGGATCGTGCCCAAGAAAGCCGACTCCAAGAGTAACAAGCGGTGGAGATTAGTAATAGACTTTAGGGCATTAAATGAAAAAACGTTCGGGGATGTGTATCCATTACCTAACATCACGGACATTTTAGACCAGCTAGGTAGCGTTAAATACTTTAGTGTATTTGACCTGGCATCGGGTTTCCATGAGATACCTATGTCAAAAGCGGACGCGCCTAAAACCTCATTCTCGACACCTTACGGGCACTACGAGTTCGCGCGCATGCCTTTCGGTCTTAAGAATGCGCCCGCGACCTTCTAGCGCCTTATGGATAGAGTTTTGAGCGGACTACAGGGTATAGAGCTCTTCGTGTATCTTGACGATATCGTCATTTACGACGCTAGCAGTCTTAAAGAGCACTCGTGTAAATTTAATAAATTGGTGGAACGGTTGCGAAACGCTAACCTGCGGCTCCAACCGGATAAGTGTGAATTCCTCCGTAAGGAAGTCACATATTTAGGACATGTGATTAACGAAACAGGCGTGAAACCTGATCCTAAGAAGATCGAAGCCGTAGAAAAATTCCCAAGACCAAAGAATGCCAAAAATATCTAACAGTTTCTAGGTCTCGCGGGCTACTACCGTCGCACAGTGGTCTGGATTTCGAAAAAAGTGGCCAAAAGTCCAAAAAATGAAATTCATTATTATGAGTTACGTATCATAGATTCTTATAGAGAAGTCGCTACTGTATGTTATCGCAAAGGATAAGTGAGAATCTTTCTATATCTACGATGCTATGTTAGTTTGAAGTGATCGTTCTTGGAAGACGGTAATTCTCGCTTAACACGTCTAAAACTTCATCTTTCTTCAAGTGTGCATATCTTTTTGTTGAAGTTTCTTTTTTCAGTTCTGTTTGATGGAGGTTGTTAATGAAGGTATGTAGAACATTTGCGTATGTCATATTTTCATGAATGCATATTCGGCGTGTATGAGAAATCATATCAAAAACATGCTTGCACAATTGCTCCGTTTATAAAAATTCTTACCATAAATCATCGAAAAAGTTATCAAGTCACGGGGAGCTGCAAAGTTATTACATGGAGCATATACGTTAAGATGTTTTTTAATGGAATTTTGAATAAAATGTTGCCCGTCTCTGCCCCTGCATTGTGCGGCCAATTTTAATTGAGACGCCCGCGCCATATTAGCTGCTTGGTTGTGGTTGATACGCAGGGCATCTTATTTTATAATACAATTGAATAATGCTCATCCTGAGAAAAAATCTGTTCATATTTAATACTATATTATGTCTATATTTGTCTTTATTTTTTTAATGTTTTTATATTATTTATTTATTTTATTTTTATTTATTTATTTTTTTAAATTTATGTCTATATTTATTTTATTATTCTTTATTTTTTTTCTTTTTTATTATATCTATATTTATTTACCAAACACATATACTATTCTTAATTTCGTTATTGTAATCCTATAATCGTAATTAACAACCTTGAATACTCTTATACACCAATTTATATGAAATTTTAAACAATTGTTCGGTCATATTGTATTCTCTATTTTGAATATTGAAATTTTAATGCTATATTCGCAATCAACGACCTCAAATACATTTACATTTATCAATTTATATAAAATCCCGATCTATTTTTAATAAAATGTTCGGCCATATTGGATCCGCCATTTTAAATTTTGAAATTTTCATATAAAATTCGTAATCAGCGACCTCGAAAACCCTTATATTGATACTTCCGTTAAATCTAAAACCTTCTTCTACTTTTGACCACCTTTTTTGAGATACAGACCACTGTGCGTCGTTTTATAGATAACTTTTCAAAAGTGTCAAAGCCTCTTGCCTCCTTACTAAAAAAGGAGTTTGAATGGAAGGAGCCACAGGAGAGAGCATTCAAAAATCTAAAAACGCAGTTATGTTCGGAACTTCTGCTGCAACATCCCGATTTCACGAAACCATTTATATTAACCACAGATGCATCGGGTTCTGCGATAGGCGGTATCCTTAGCCAAGGGATCATAGGGAAAGACAAACCGATAGCATACGCTTCGCGACTTCTAAACAAGGCTGAACAGAATTACGCGACAACAGAGAAGGAGTTGTTGGCTATAATTTACTGCATAAATCATTTCCGGCCATATCTATACGGAAAAACGTTCACTATTCTAACTGATCATAAGCCATTGGAATGGATGCATTTCGTAAAAGACCCGTCTTCGCGTCTAATTCGGTGGCGACTTAAACTCGCGGAATACGATTACAAGGTAGCCTATAAAGCCGGAAAAACCAATTGCAACGCGGACGCGTTATCTAGGAATTCCCCATGTAAGGCTATGTATCCTATAGATTTCGAGCTGGCGTTATCGGAGTCGGAGGACTCAGATGATAATTGCCTGTTTCGAGCAGGCCCTAGTCGCATGAAGAAATCAAAGCCACCGCCGGGAGATAGCGACAACGCGAAAGCTAAACAATCGACGCCAAGCGGAAACGCGCTCGAACCGGATACTTCGGCGAACGGAATAAACACCGACACCGCGCAAAGGAATTTAATATTACCAAACCCAATCACAAGAGTAAATACACGCGACACCGAGATTGATACCGAGTCACTCGGAGATAGACTAAACATCCGCGCCAGCGAAAGAGTTAATACAGATAGTGGAACCGAACCACCAAGCGATAGCGATGTAAACGATAACGCGAGCGACAGCGAGTCAGATTTAAGTATAAATGACAACGACTTTGACGATAGCAATGTTGTAGACAAACTCTTCAATACACCGAATGTACCATATAATTTTGACAAAGACACACAAATACAGTTTAATGTAGTTAGAGAGAACCTGTTATCCTGTAAAGATAATTTAGTCATATTTGTTTCGCAAAAGGGACAGCCTTGCGATGAAGGTGCTCGCATTTTATCACGGAAATAGTCTGCTATTACAGAAACTATCCTAGCGCGAGCCAGACCATATCCATACAAGCGACGCAAAATAATAGCACTCACCGTGAAGACCAAAATTCCTGAATTAACGCAGCGCGAAATAATTGAAGAGACCATATATTCGCTTTTAGATGTTATTAAGGAACTAGACATTAAGTCGTTTTCTATAAGTAAGGGTAGAGACCCTCTAACAGAGACTGGCCATCAGGTGAGTCCGCCATTTCCTAGCGAAATCCTACAAGTGAGAGAGAAATATAGGCCATTTCACTCTTTCACTCACATGAATATGTGCGTTCGTATATGTTCGTTTATTCAAGTCGATTTGAGTTGATTCAAGGTTGTGTTCGTGGTTTTTGCTCAGTACAAAATAATAACAATAAAAATGGGTGGTTGCACTGCACAATTCTGGAAAAATTATTTAATATCTGTCTTTAGTCAAGTTACGGCTAAACATGTTTTAAATTATCATCAATTGTTTCCTAAAATTATTAGAAAGTTTGTCGTATTTAAATTAAGAACATTAAGTAAGAAAAATAATAATATTAATAGAAGATATGATAGTAAATTATAGTAAATCATTGGCAGTACACACCTTTTTTAAATAAATTTTACAAATGTTAAGTGTTTTTACTTTTGTCACTGATTTTCTAACCTCACTTCAATAAAAAGATTTAATAGAATTAAGAAAGAGAATATTAAATATAGAAATTATTTAACGTATAAACAAAAAGAACGAAGACAATAATAAGAGTCAATGTTTAAAATTTAATAACAAAGTCAAAAATTAAATCATAAATGTCAAAAAACAGCTATTATAACAAAGTTATTTAAAGAAAAAGATATATATAACTAACGATAAAACTTGACATGTTTTTTTTTATTTGACGTATATTATTTATATTGATGTAAAAAGCACGGTTTTAATATTTCTATAATATTTATCATTACATACTATTTACATTCCAAGTAAATGCAGTAATTGAAATTTGAATACGAGCGGGAATCGCTAGGAAATGGCGAACCAATCAAAAGTGGCACCCTGATGGCCAGTCTCTGTTAGAGGGTCTCTAAGTAAGGGTAATGTTGATAATGTGCCGTGGGAATACACCCACGATAGAATTAAAAATATATTAAAGAAAACAGCAGTTCATGTAACAATTTGCGAAAATGTAATACAGACTCCGATCACTAGCGAACGAGAAGCAATTATATCGGAGTAACACTTGTCCGCTATCGGAGCGCATAAAGGAATAAGCAAAACCTTTAAAAGAATTCGAAATAAATATTAATGGCCTAACCTAAAAAGCGACATCCAGTTTTTCGTTCAGAATTGCAGAGATTGCCAATTGAAAAAATTAGTACGGAGGAAGGTGAGAAGATTTTGACCGACACCCCGGATGCCGGTTTCGACAAAATTTCGTTAGATATTATAGGGCCTCTCCCCGCGTCACAGGCCGGGCACGTATATACTCACAATACAGGACCTCCTTACTAAGTATTCGGTGGCAATCCCTTTGAAAAACATCGGCGCTATCGACGTAGCGGATGCTTTCATCAACAATTTCATTTACGTTTATGGAGTCCCAAAGGCATTGTTGACGGATCAAGGAACTCAGTTCATAAGCAGTTTGATGAAAAAGCAATCGCAAGAAAATTTAAAATTAAGAGATACCAAACCACTGCGTACAGGCCACAGGCTAATGGCTCGATAGAACGCTCGCACCACGTGCTTTGGGAGTATCTAAAGCAGGCGATTAAGAATAGAAGCGACTAGGACAGTCACTTAAGCCTCGCCTGTTTTTCGTACAACACGAGTGTCCACGAGGGTACGCGATACACCCCTTACGAGCTAATATTCGGGAAACTAGCGCGAACACCCGCGAGCGAACAAGCTATATCTGACCAAACCAACGAAAGTTATGTGAACTATCAAATAAACTTGACGGATAAAATTAAGCACGTTCAGGGTTTAGCTCGTAAGTATTTGATAAGTGCGAAGGTTAGTTCTAAGAATTACTATGATAGGAAAATAAACCCACGTATTTTTAATAAAGGTGATAGTGTGTACTTGTTAAAAGAGCCGACCGACAAATTGGACGATCAATACACCGGTCCGTATGAAATAGTAGAAGTGCTAAACAATAACAATGTAAAGCTAAAAATAAACAATAGATTAACAAAAATAGTGCACATGGATAAGCTAAAACCCACCCCGTCGCAAAAGGGTCTAAAAAGAGAAAACCGGTCATCGAAGGCTCAGACCGCGGACGAAGACTCAGACGATTAGCACCATGCATGCCATCATCATCATCTTCGCCCCGCTAGTTTATACGGCCTGATTAAGTACGACTGTGGCGGCGAAGGGTTCAACATATCGACACTCTCACTTGCTAGACGTTGGCAACTGCGACCTCGAGGATGTGGAACCTCGAGAAGAATATATTTAACTAATGCAAATGTCGGACTATGATAAAGTACCGGCAGTCCAGTGCAAGATGGAAGTGAACCGCGTCATAAATTACTGCGGCATGCACTCTCACACCCTCCGTCGTGCATAACGGAAGGAGAGAATATATCCAGGAAATAGGAGAGCAAGCATGTAGGCGCCTCCACGAAACCGGAGTCCTGACCATCGCCAACGCCGTGATGGATCTGATAAAAATTAATGCAACAAATTATAAGGGCGTGACCCTGGCCGGCTCTGCAACGGTGGATGGAAAATGCTCGGGAGCCCAGTACACTGACGGATACGGGTCCTGGGAAAACATGGTGGTCCAGGCCGTCATCAAAATCACTTTAAGAACGATAGAACTTTCGATCAAGAGAAAGGTAGGGCACGTTATCATGCCAACGGGGACTTACTGTAAGACCTCGAGCAGATTCTGCATAGACGCAGATGGATCAGAGACTTACTGGTCGCCTATACCAATTGACAATTGCCATTTCGACCAGTACGACATTCTATACGAAGGGTTAGCCACCCGACTGGCGCCAAAAATCAATTACACCGCTCCGACTATCTACACGATGACAACGCAAGAAACAACCTTCGCCTTGACCAAAACGGTGGACGTGGACGTCTGCGGATATAAACTGTCACAAACGGAGCACCCGAAATTCTTTATACTACAAACCCAGAAGGGAAGGACCTTCAAGACCCGTACGAAAATCGCCGTAGACAATCTGGAAATCTTCTTGTACGTAAATTCCAAGTTCGTCTATGTGGAAAAGCACATCAGGACACAATTGACTCAGCTATATAGAAACCTGATGGAACAAAAGTGCGCGCTCGAGAAGCAAGTATTGCAGAACGCGCTTACCCTGGCGAGCATCGCTCCCGACGAGACGGCATATCGAATCATGAGAGAACCTGGCTACACCGCGGTGTTGTCCGGGGAGGCACTCCATCTTGTAAAGTGTATTCCAGTGGAATGTAAGCTCCGGCATGTGGATCATTGCTATACCGAGTTGCCGGTAACCCATAGGAACTCGTCGATTTTCCTGCAACCCAGGTCGCGAATACTTATGAAGATCGGAACCATTCGCGACTGCAACCAGCTCCTGCCCGTGATGTACAAGCTACACGGCGTCTGGTTCCGCCTAACTCCGAAACCAGTAGAAGTCAATGCACCCGCAGTGATTCAACCGCTGATACATCCAATTTGGCAATACACCAGCTTGTCCTCTCTGGCAACGAGCGGGATCTACAGTACCGAAGACCTAGATAGACTTCGCGCGCATATAATGTTCCCGGTGGAAGGCCCATCAATTGTAAATACAATCGCAAGAGGAGCGAAGAGCAACGAGATACCGGCGGGCAGCATTTCGCTGTCAAATTTACTAGACGAAGACTCTCTGAACAGGATAGCTGATTCAGCAGGGAAAAGAGTATGGAGGGGATTTGTCACTTTCGGATCCGCCAGCGCTGGAGTCCTCGCGATCTTTATTATCATCAGGATCGTAAAATTAATAATCGATACAATAATATTCAGAGCAAATTCAAAGATTCTTCTATTGTTGAAATTCAAGAATCATTTCATCAAAAAATGGTTCCAATAAAGAAGAAATTACCAGGGGAGTTAAATAACGATGAAGCCAGAAATTTGACGGTAATCGAACGATACAAAATTGATTATTTTGAACTTTTAGATACAGTAAAAAATAGTATCAAAAAACGATTTTTACCCAATAAAAAGTTATTAATGTTCCTGGCTTGATCCCCAAAAATATAAAGATATTTCTACAATCGAAATTAATAATTTTCCGAGTGACGCATTGTCAACAATTTCTGATTTAAGTAAAGTTGTTCGAAAAAGATTAATTTTAGAATTAAAGCAATTCGCTGGTCAGTATGCTAATTTTGTAACAAACCGAAAAAATAGTAATGTTAAGAGGAGTTTGAATTGTGAGAGTAGTGATAGTAACGATAATTCCAATGATGATGCTGATGACGAAGGCAGAAAAAAATATCAAAGTATTTATAATCATAATAACTCCAAAAAATGTAACTATTGTTTAACATGCGTCTTTTCTGTTTTACATGAGTTATCTTCACAGTCCGGTCGATACAATAATCTGTACACAGTCTTTAAATTTGTAATGACTATGCCCTGCACACAAGTAACTTGATAAAGGGTAATTTCAAAACTTAAAGTGCTCAAAAACAGATTGAGATCTCTCTATTGAATCAAAATATTTTAACTCCATTATTATTGATGTTCGTTGAGAAAGACTTATTCGACAATATCGAAAAGGATAATTGATAAAATAGCAGAAACTACTAAAGAATTGAAAAAAATTGTTAGTTTATTGTTATCATAAAACCTAAGTAAGTTTAATTTTAATTTATTCTGTGATAATATTATGAAATTATAAATAATAGATATGACTGATTTTGATATTATGTATAACTTGATATTAAGTAACTTATACATAAGTAGAGAGTACATAAGTAAACCGTATAAAGACATTTATTTATTATATAATAATTAGAAAATATTCATGTACACACATCTATATTATTTTTATTTCAACTGAGTTCCTAACCATTATTCACTGCACATTATACTGATTAGTGCCTGAAATATAAGTTTTGAAAAATATTACGCATTATTTACTTTTAATCATAACCTTTATATAGCTAATAATATATATATATATATATATATATATATGTAGA
>NW_017275727.1:144207-157001 GCF_001594065.2 Cyphomyrmex costatus
TATATATATGTAGATCGCATAAAATTTGATTAAATATTACCGATACAAATAAGTATGCAGTTACATATAATTTTATACAGGAGTGAGGGTAGGGGGGGGGCACGTGATATTTTGTCACCGAGGGCCCAAAAATGAGCCAGTCCGACGCTGGTCGGGTTATTTTTTTTTCCATGAAAAACTAGGGTACATGATTATCAAGACTCTTCTAAGATCTCTCATAACGGGTGCATTCAGCGGACTCAACAGTTGAGTGAGCGCTCGCTGCTATTGATGCATTCTTCTAGATCTAAAATCCTGATTGGATGATCTAACAAAATACACCAATAACAGCAAGCGCTCACTCAACTGTTGAGTCCACTAAACGCAGCCATTGTAGGGAGCATCCATTTTGACCACGTAGCTATTGATAACAGCCATTCATAGCAACCGATGCCTAGAATTTTACCACTAGACCAACCATTCGGGAAATTTTAATTAAATTGGTCTAATATTAATACATCTTAATTATTAGGTATTAATTTTTATAAAAGGATGTAAATAATCGACGATCTTCGATGCTTTGAAGAAATTAATCGATGTATCAAAACGATACATTTGAAAATCGATATTTTCAGGGACAATGCTTTTTTTGGAAATGCCCATCCCTACTATCGACTATGAGTCGATAATTTTTACCATCGAACACGATCGATTATTTGTCCTATAGATAGCAGTATCGCCGCCATTTTAGTTACTAAGCTGTAAGCTCATTAGATAATTTGAGAAAACGCCAAATTTTACGAAGGAGGGAAAAGACGAAAAGGGGCTCTATTCTTGAAAAGAAACGTATACGAAAAACTAGGAAAATATAGGGGGTTGCATTAAAAGCCGCTGTTTTTCCATTCAAATACATGTAAAAAACAGTGGCTTTTAATGCAATCCCCTAATACTATAGTATACGTAACGTATATTGAAGTATTTCTCTAGACTTTCGTATATGTTTCTTTTCAAGAACAGATCCAAAGATCTCTTATAACTCCTGTACATTGGACGCGGTAACCAATAAGCTTACAGCTTCTAACATGTTCATTGATTACCGTGTCGTATTTTGCCGCGCAGCAAACGTTTCCGCGTTCAGTGTGCAGAAGCCGCACGCACGCACGCACGCACGCACGCACGCGCAATATATACATATATATAAACATTAAAAAACGTTATTAAAGCCTACGGCACACGGTGCGTGTTTAGCTACTGGTTTCGTTGATAGATTTCTTGTGCGCTACTCTGTTGGCAGCTTTGCATGCAATTAAGACGGCATCGTTGATTGTTTTCGCTTCGCACAAGCAGAAGTTACCGGTTTGAAACATAACCTTTCAAACTAAGTGTCATAGAGAAAGAGGCATGAAAAGTAAGTTTTGAATAAAATTATATGAAAATTAGTTGGTCATATGACATATAGGTATATTTATATTGTATATTACCAAACTATCGTTATTTAATTGTGATAGGTTATTACTTTCATTTAACTAGCACCAAAACATGCAGCTAAAATAGCACCGTTTCTATCATCGAAAACCAGCAAGTAAATACGCATGACATCACGCAGCGTACAAAATCTCTAGCTTCGTAGCTAGCATGTTTCCTCGCATGGTTAGGTCGCATGCGATTTAACACGAAAAAACGCACCGTATGCCGTAGGCTTAAGTTTCAAATATTAAAAGTATATATACATATATATAAAACCATCTTTTCTTTTAATATGCTTTTTTAGCCTTATGTATATTTATGTTTGTACTGCAGATTAATATATATATACATATATCCATGTAAAAATTCATTTATAATTTATTTTAATTATTTTGTATTAGTCAATATATGAAATCTATAATATATATTTGTGAAATCTAAATATTACTGATATTTAAATTTGTATATTTTTTAGGTTAATATATTTTAACATATAGGTGGACATAATGCGCATATTATGATACGTGACATATTTAAAAAAGCTGTAACAGATATCTTAACACATAATTTTAGCTGGGCAGGAAAGAAAACAAAAGAAAGTTTCCAAAATTTACGTATTGCACAAATAATTATACGTAAGTGTACTGTATTCTTAATATAATTTCAACTTGGACTTTTTTAAATATAATAAAAAATTTGTCTAAACAATTGCATATTTATATTGCAATGTTTTCAATAACTTTTTATGTCACAGAAGCTGTTCGTAAAAACTTTGCGGATACTGATATTGGAGTGTCAATTTCAAAATGGCTTGTCCAAGCTACTCTAAGAGTTCAGAGAACCAAGTATTTATTTATACAATTCTAAATTGATTATATCATGAAGAATAGAGATAAGGAGGCCGAACTTATATGGGAAGACGGGTCAGATTATGTGCCCAAAACTCGTCATCTGTATTAGTTCGAAATGCTGCTCGAGAGATGTCGCTTTCGTTCCACGCATCTTATAACACATACATAAAATCGTGTATATGACATACGAATTTATGTATGTGTGTAACCGCCGCGAATTGAGCCGAGGGACACCATTCCTGCCGGTCTATTCTTCATGATAAACTGAAAGCTCAAGGCACTCGGTATATATTCCCAAACGCAGCCCGATGACGCGTGTGTGTTCGTTTCCCAGTTGTAAATCGGGAAGTACAAGTGACCAAAAGAAAAATAAATTACATGGTTGGAAAAATAAAACAATGTTTAAATTCCTACGAAGGGTTTGTATTTGATTATTTAAATCAATTGCACATAAAAATCTTTTATTATTTAGGCAATGACAATTTATGTCTTCCTGTTACTGTCAAAAAATAACCTCGCTATTCTTTGGTTATTGTGTGTGCGCATGCGTATACAGGAGTTTTGCGATTCGAATGCCATCTATCGAGCACCATCAATACTATTACAGATACCTGATTTTGGTCACACTTCTGAAAGCCTAAGTTCGGCCTCCTTATCTCTATTCTTCATGGATTATATATATATTTATATATACTTATTTTTTTTTCAATAATTTTTAATTTTTTGCAGGTAAAGTCAACTAAATTAGTAACAGATAATATCATTTAAGAAATTCTAAAGATAAATATTATTTTTTCATTAAAGAACGTAGAGAATAATATTCATATTAACATAGTTCTCTTACAGATATTTATAATATATTTTTATATTACAGCTTACGTATAGGATATATATTATAAGAATATTTATGATTTTCAATAGTGTTCAAGTACGTGATTTTAATTTAATTTTAATATGACTTGTATACTATGTCTGTGATTATAATGTATAGCCAAAGATTCTTTCTGACATTAAAAATTTATACATATAAAATTTATACATATGTGTAATTCAATTTTTTTATTAGGAGTATGATTAAGTTTCCGCCGTTTTTTGCCCAAAAATTGGGAATTTATTGTAAAAGAACGGTACCTAATGTTTTATTCGAAGTATTGTCCATCGCTAGCCACTATTTCTTCCCATCTTTCTGGTAATTGGTGGATTCCACGTCGAAAAAACACTTTCGGCCTTCCGCTACGTTCTTTGTCTTCAACGTCAAATTCACCGGTAAACCCATTAGCGCATACGGTGCCCCAGCTGGGGCAATTTTGGACACACGCGTTTTCAACTCCTAAAAATTAATATTTCTTGACGAAACTTTGCACCCTAAGGTTTTAAGGGTCGCTGATCACGAATCTAAGGTCAAAATTTCAAAATTTCAAACACTGGATTCAATATGGCGGCTCAAACACAGATATTGCTTTTTCAAAGCCCCAGACGGACAAATCGAACTTCCAATTACTCAATGCCAACGAAAATGGGTTTCCATATGTTTTTGGGGTCGCTGAAACCGAATCTGAAGTCAGAATTTCAAAATTCAAAATGGCGGATGCAATATGGCAGTCACAAAAAAAATAAGTTTACAATTCAGTACTGTTTTTCTTGAAATTTGGAAAAATTGTTATTTGTATGTTTTTGAGGTCGCTTGTCACAAATCTGATGTCAGAATTGCGAATTTCAAAATGGCGGATTCAAAATGGCGGACCACCTGGAGCTAACTTTCACTTTACCAATCGCATTTTTACAAAAATCGGTATTAATACGTTTTTGAAATCACTGATTTCGAATCCGATGTCAGAATCGTGAATTTCAAAATGGCGGATACAATATGGTGGAGTACCATGAATTGCCCGGCTAAAAGTGATTTATATAGAACGTTATGCAAATGTGTATTAAATATATACAAGTATATAAGATTGTATACGTTTGTATACAATTCTAGAAGATTATTGTGTCTATAAAATTGCATATTTCTGAATACACTTTTATACAAATTCCTACAAACTTATGTACATTGATATAAACAGAATTGTTAAATATTTACTATGATATAAAATAGAATTTCGCAATTCTGATATCGGATTCGCAATCAGCGACCTTAAAAACGTACAGATACCGATTTTTGTAAAAATACGATTGATGTAGTGAGAGTTAGCTCATGGTGGTCCGCCATTTTGAATCCGCCATATGAAATTCGCAATTCTGACATCGAATTCGAAATCAGCGACTTCCAAAAACGTATAGATACCGATTTTTGTAAAAATACGATTGATGTAGTGAGAGTTAGCTCATGGTGGTCCGCCATTTTGAATCCGCCATTTTGAAATTCGCAATTCTGACATCAGATTTGTGACAAGCGACCTCAAAAACATACAAATAACAATTTTTCCAAATTTCAAGAAAAACAGTACTGAATTGTAAACTTATTTTTTTTGTGACTGCCATATTGCATCCGCCATTTTGAATTTTGAAATTCTGACTTCAGATTCGGTTTCAGCGACCCCAAAAACATATGGAAACCCATTTTCGTTGGCATTGAGTAATTGGAAGTTCGATTTGTCCGTCTGGGGCTTTGAAAAAGCAATGTCTGTGTTTGAGCCGCCATATTGGATCCAGTGTTTGAAATTTTGAAATTTTGACCTTAGATTCGTGATCAGCGACCCTTAAAACCTTAGGGTGCAAAGTTTCGTCAAGAAATATTAATTTTTAGGAGTTGAAAACGCGTGTGTCCAAAATTGCCCCAGCTGGGGCACCGTATGCGCTAATGGGTTAAACTTTTCAAACCACTCAAGGCAACTTCTCTCACTTAAGACAGCCTCACCATATGCTTCTACAAGCAATCGATGCGCCTCAGCTGCAGAGTTCTTCCAATTAAGGGCTTACCCGTGTCAAAAATGGTCAAAAATTTGTATTTTTTTATTCGATAGTACAACATCACAGGAGTATTGTGTCAAAATTTTAAGCGATTTGGTGAAGAAATAACGGAGATATGATTTTTTGAACGTTCCGACTCGGAGACCCGAGCGGGTCGCAGGTATACGCGCCAGGTATACGACTCGCCGGCGGCAGGAGCAAAAAGATTGCTTTAGACAACGCTATTTCTGCCAGAACACTTGAATATGGGCCTGGAATCGACGACTCTATGTAAGTAACCAAAAAAAATTGAAAATACTCATCTTACGAACGTATAAATGCTTGTAAAACTTTAAACGCGTTTTTCTCAAAATGTTGTTTTCAAAGTCGGTGTCCACTGTAATTCGGCGAATATGTAACCGATCGTTTTGAAATTTTGCACACACTTTCTTCATACACATGACGAGAACCCAACGTTGTCATTTTCCTTTTTTTTTTTATCGCTTTTACAGATACAAAATGGCCGACATTTAGTGCTGACAAACACGATTTTTGCTTCTCATAATGTTTTATTATGTTATGTTTTTATCTCTTGACTTACAATTGTACATTTATTGAAAAATATTTGAGAAGGTTATATTCCAGTCTATATTGGACAGCATACCGACAACATGTATTATATTACACTCAAATAAATTGTTTTAATTTTTGACGAGAATGTTGTGTAATATAGATTATAACAGCGCAGGATGATGGCGACCCATGATATTTAAATTTTAAGTTTATTTGTATTTTCCTAGTTGGATATCGTTAGGTGAGTCACTTGGTTTTTTATTATAAATAAGATTATATTAAATTATTGGTTATTGCATTTCACAGACATAAGAACATCAAATCAACCAATTCGATGTGACTTAATCGGTATCCAATTGGGTTATATTATGTAGCTGAAGATGACTCCAAAAAGAGTCGAAACGTACTTATTGTAATTTTTAATAAAGGATTTAATATATCCAAGTATATTATTTGACGTACCAACAGCAACGTGGCACTCTCATTGGCCTCCTAATATAGGAAAATTTACTGGATTCGTTTGGAATTTGGGAGTTAAGAAGAAGATATCAATTTTTGGAAAATTAATATAATTAATAGACTTATAACTTTGCGAAACATAATAACTTAAAGCTATAAACATTATACATCAATTTTTTAATTCGGAGCTTTTCATTTTCTTTAGGATTTCTCTAATATCAATAGGGGTCTTGGTTTTACGTCTATAAAATTTATCCATCATAATTTTCCTTTCTTTTTGGAATTTATTACATTCCCATAATATGTGGTTTTCGTTTTCGATCTAACCACAAGAGCACAAGTCGGAATCGGTAATTTTGAACCTGTATAAACTATTTTTGAGTGAATTGTGGCCGCAACGCAATCTATTTATTGTTACAATGTCTGTCCTATTAAAATCGCTTCCGGAAAACCACGTTTTGGACGATTGACAATGAAAGTTCTCAAAAAAATTAGATCCTTTGTTTAAAACAAATGCTCTGTGGTATAATAGCTACTCGTTTTCATTAGTACACGTAGCCTTAAAAACACTGTAGATATCCGAATGCGAAACCTCAATATCCATCAAAGGGCCTTCAACAGCGGCTTTTTTGGCTAAAAAATCAGCATTATCATTGCCTACAATATTAATATGAGCAGGAATCCAAACCAGTTCAACATTCTTTTCCTTCAACTTGCAGTTTATCAGCGCCTGGTTAATTTCTTGAATCAAATAAGAATGATGTTTTAGCAGACAATTTTAACAATAACATACTGGTGGCGCCATCTTTTGTCAAACGGCGGAAACTTATTTATACTCCTAATATGTTTTTTATGTAATAAAATGTTTGTGATCTTATCTGTAAGATGTTAAATAAAAGTTTGTAATTAATTCTAATTATTATTTGTATTTTATTTATACCTTAATATATTTATTGGTATGTGCTCTCCAGAAGCAATTTTTTTTATAAAATTATAAAAAATATATATATATATTTTTATTTTAGAATTTCTGTAAAAAAAAATTAATATTATTACGTGGAACTCGCCATCAGAGGTCTACCGATATTCGTGAATTCTCGTAAGTGCTGAGACACGCGTATATCTCTTTGTATAGAATCTCGATTTAATAACTTACTAAGGCGTATAAGGTAGGCTTCCACTACAATTGCCTTACTGATGAGTCCAGTAGTGGAATCCGGGACGAAACGTCAAAAATTACGAGATATTCTTTGCAATATATTAGAATAAATTATCAGGGAAATTTAGAATTTTAAGGGGATTCTAAAGCCTCCTGTATTACCGAATCGTATAATTTTTGTATCGTAAATACTTTTTTTGTCATTCACAGAGAGAGAGAGAGAGAGAGAGAGAGAGAGAGAGAGAGAGAGAAGAAGAAATTCAAAAATCATTTTACAGAATTAAAGTATACACATTAATACGTGCCTGTGAGGTAGAATCTATGCTGAAAACAATAAAAAATTTCAAAATTGAGTTCTTCTTTGCCATTTTTTAGTCCAATATGGCGCTCCAGAGCTGTCACGTCGTTGCACGTCGCGCGTAACAATATTTGTTTTATATAAAAGCTGCGCAATTTGTACTTAAGAAATAATAGTCCACAGTCACGTAGTTTGCACGAACAAACAGTGTCGAGTGCTTAGAATTAGACTTAGACACTTTATCGCGACGAATTTACGATACGAAAATTGACAGATAATGCGACTGCGTGCATCAATTACTACGTTAACACGGTTCGATTTACGCCGAAGTTATAACATCGATGTTATGAAAGTGGCGAAATTTTTCGGCGCGCAATATTTGGGGAAGGGGGGGACATTTCAGATTATTAGAATTGCAAGACCGACATTTGTTCGGAGCGCAATTTTGGGGGGACTACATATATTAATAGAACGTTATTTCTTTCATTGAATAAATATTGCGAAGAATATTACTACGTCGATTCGCCATCAGAGGTCTATCGATATTCGCAAATTCTCGTAAGTACTGAGACACGCGTATATCTCTTTATATAGAATCTCGATTTAATAACTTACCAAGGCGTATAAGGTGGGCTTCCACTACAATTGCCTTACTGATGAGTCCAGTAGTGGAAGCCGGGACGAAACGCCAAAAATTACGAGATATTCTTCGTAATATATTAGAATAAATTATCAAAGAAATTTGGAATTTTAATTGTAATTCGACTCTTACTAGCCCTATTTAATGTAATTGATTATTACGCTTTTGAGGCTGATACCGTATCAGCGCATCCCTTGCCCTGATGAAGTGAATGGTTCAAGAAACGTTGGCATTAATAATGAAGAAAGACACGGCGATAACCCGCAAACCTTCTAGTATAATTGTAATTGATTATTATTAAAAAAAAATTTACCCAAATATATTACATTGCAATGTTGCTGGAACATTTCGTTGTGATATTTCAAAAAGTAGACATCTTAATATTGTTGGAATCTTACAGCAATGATTCAGTAACGTTTCGCAACAACCATGCAATATCGCAATGTTTCAGTGAAATCATTCTGCAATGTTTCTGCAATCTTTCTGTGTTATATGGGTTATATTTAAATTTTTTCTAATCGTATTGCATAAATTGTAACTTATAAAAAGTTATGTGATCATTGTTATGTAGCGTGATAAGGCGAGAAAAAGAGCGACACACCGTTTTCTAGTCCCGGCTTTATTGTATATCCGCGACACTACAATGTAACCATCTGTCTGTCCGTATCCCTGTCTATCCGTCCCTCTCATCTCTAACCCCCTCTCGCGGGAACCTCCCGACTCTCTATATTACACAACAATCATCATATCTTAAAATTGGCGTGTTACATTTTTTTGAAGCCCCTTTTCAATGGGGTGATGTAGTACTCCGATTTCATTGAATTTTGGTGACATGGGGTTTTTGGGGTCGCTCTTTCAGAATTCGTGTACCAAATTTGGAGAAACAATATGGCTAACTAAATATGGCGGATTGAAATCTTACGGAAATCTTAAAGATTGTTCGATTTCGTTGAATTTTGGTAACATAGGGTTTTTTTGGTCGCTCTTTCGGAATTTGTTTTCCAAATTTGGAGAAACAATATGGCTGACTAAATATGGCGGATGGAAGTCATCCGAAAATCTGTAATTTTCTCGGATTATGATGAAATTTGATAACATGGGGTTTTTAGGGATGCTCGTTTAGAATTCGTGTTCCAAATTTGGAGAAACAATATGGCTGACTAAATATGGCGGATTAAAACCTTATGGAAATCTTAAAGATTATTCGATTTTTATGAAATTTGGTTACATTCCTTTTTGGAGTCGCTCGATCAGAATTTGTGTTCAAGATTTGGAGAAACATGGCTGACTAAATATGGCGGATTGATATCTTACGGAAATCTTAATGATTGTTCGATTTTTATGAAATTTGGTTACATGCGGTTTTTGGGGTCGCTCGATCAGAATTCGTGTTCAAAATTTGGAGAAACATGGCTGACTAAATATGGCGGATTGAAATCTTACGGAAATCTTAAATATTGTTCGATTTTTATGAAATTTTGTAATTTGCGGTTTTTGGTGTCGCTCGATCAGAATTCGTGTTTATTTATTTGTATTTAATAAAAATAGGATGATTAAAAATAAATTATAAAATAATAAATTATATTACAAAAATGAAAATATTAAAAGTGATGAATAAAATAAATATTATAATAATTTTAAAAATTATACTAATTTAAAATAAAGACAATTTTAAAAAATTTAAACTAAAAAAAAGAAATACTTACAATTAGATAAAAAAGAAAAACAACTATGACCATAAAGGAATTAAATATGAACACAAAATTAAAAACAATTAAGGTCACAGTCTAATTAAAATATTGCAAAATTATTTATAATTAAACAAAAATTCTTTATCAAAGAAAAATAAAAATAAAATATTTTCCAGATAAAGAAAACCAAGAAGAAAAAATCAGAAAGTGATGAAGAAAGGAAGTAAATGAGAAAAAGAAATAATTAAATAATAAGTTATAAATTAATATTAAAATTAGACTAATATTATTTAAAAATATTATATAATAACTTTAAAGAAAAATAAATTTAAAAAAAAAGGATAAACAATATTAAAATAAAAAAAAGACAAAATTGAAAATTGAAAAAAAAGGAAAAAAATAATTAATCTAATCAATAAAGATCAATCACTTTTAATTAAATATTGTTTAAAGTATACGGAAAGCGCACGCATAGCGCGCGCAAGGAATGTGCTAGTAAGAATAAAAAATATATGTATTTGTGATATTTGCATTACTAGAAAACTGCCCCGCATATCTGTACTCTAAAAAGTGATGTCCTAAAAAAAATCATATAAAAATGAAAAGGTCAAGCCATGTTCAAAAAAGGATTCTTAAAAATTTAAACCTTTAAAAATTAAATGATTACATAATAATAATACCTCAAAAATTTAAATATACCTACATGTAGTACCATAAGTATGCCTTCTTCATGCTCTCTGACCTCATGCGCATGCGCTTGATATCGTTTCGGTTCAACAAAATGCACGAAATTTAAAAATTAATATTTCTGTAATTGTACTGTCGCACATGTTCGACTATGCGCCCCCTTAGTCGAAACCCATGTGCGACAGTACAATTATAGAAATATTAATTTTTAAATTTCGTGCATTATGTTGGACCGAAACGATACCAAGCGCATGCGCATGAGGTCAGAGAGCATGAAGAAGGCAAACTTATAGTACTACATGTAGTCGGTATGACAGATTTCCTAACCTCCATAATCGTCAACTTTAACGCTAGGGGAGCCGTGTGGCTCCATGCGTTGACTCGTGATCTGTGGATAGTCTCGTGAGGACACTCGAGCTGGACAGACGTGTTTCGCCCCGTTTCGAGATATATTGCGCCTCGACCAATATTTTTGAGAAGTGTTGCCGACTTCGACTGTGCATTGCATTTCTGACATCGAGAGTCCTCTCACTCGTCTGGGCGCGTGGCCGTGCGGTGCGAAGAACGTTGTACGGGCGCCGTAGCTACAGGCGTCCAGTGTCTGGGGGGAGGCGCCATATTTGACCGTTATTGCATCATCTTTGCATATCTGCCCGGTTTCGAGGCTACCGGTGCCTTGTATACCGAAATTAGTTTTTGTTTGCATTTTCCGAGGACCTCAGTGGCTCTGTACCAGCCCGTTAGGGCTGCGGGGCCAATAAAAGAAGAAGAAGAAGTGATCTGTGGATCCGGGTTCGAATCCGCCTACTCCTCATATACGTGATTTTTTCACGGTTAATGTGTAAGAGTTTACAAAGAAATAAAGATAGTTGTTAAAAAGAATAAGAGTTATTAAAGTGAAAAAGTATATTGATAAAGAGTAAAAGAGATGCCAGGATTAGAGTGTAAATAGATATGAATGTATATAGTTAAAAATAATAGAATTTGATTACGAGTTGATTACTCGAATTGGATGTTCTTTGCGTCATATCGCTAAGATTAAGAGCTGAAGACGTGATTGGCATTCGGATTCGGCGTTAAACTGTATGTCCAACTAAAAAAAAAAAACTTTAACGCTAAAAAAAAATATCTCGGTTCGTAGGGCAGAGTGATACCTTTTTCTGCCAGATTCTTTCGTTTCATACAAAAACGCAACGAATAAACTTAATTTCATCAATTTTTGAGCTGAGGTAGCTATTCTGTATAATTACCGTCATTCTGATGCTTTCAAAGAATATAACCAATATAAAGAAGAAATCTACGTGCATCCAAAAAAACACCTCTTGATGTTCAGAACATGAAAAATTTGAAAAATAAAAAACTGAGACAACTTAAAATTTCAGAATCCTTTAAGCAAGATGATCAATTATTCATAAACACACTTATTACAAAATTCATAGTTGAGACGATGTCTCCTCTGAGTATAACAGATTATACAGCATTTAAGAATCTCCTTAAAGGTATTAAAATTACTAGATTATTACAGTCTATATATAATATTTAATCTAAATAATTTGTTTTCCGTTTCTATTTTAATAAAATGGTTCCATTAAATAATTTACTTTTGTGACGTAAGAATACTAGGAATCAATAAAATGCAAAATACAATAACAATCATGACTTCGAAAAATCTGAGGAATAAGATCTATGATATGCATTTAAAAGTAGTGAGCAATCTTATTTTACTATTGTCAGATGCTGTATATATGTTTGAATGTTGATATTTAGTCATATACACTAAGAATTATATAGAGTATTCTTTTTAATTATAAGCATTAACGTAGACATACTATTTTGTTTTTTTCCAAACTTGGTAACGATTGAAAATTAACAAATAAAATAATTAGTGAGAAGGCTCTATATGTATAAAACAATACAAAACTAAGAAGGGCAAAGAGCCAAATAAATCTATCTTATTAACAAATAATTTTTATCATCGGAACTCTTCGGAAGATATTAGGACAGATTCAGAGCTACACAATATGTACCATAGATTTCACCAATTGTTCGAAATTAACCAGCGTCTCATACATATATATATATATATATATATATATAT
>NW_017275727.1:157797-168344 GCF_001594065.2 Cyphomyrmex costatus
ATATATATATATATATATATATATATATATATACTCTGAAAAATGCCTCTTTCGGGTTTTAAAAATTGTTTAAAAAATTCACAAATAGTTTTTATCATCGGAACTCGTTGGAAGATGTTAAAATACATTCGTACACGATAAGTATCATAAATCTCACAGAACTGTCGAAAATTGGCTAGCATCTTATCTTTGCTACTAAAAAGTAAATTTTTTGGGGATCATTAAAAATATCATTAAAAATTGAAAATAATAGTATTTATCACCAGAACTCTTCCTGAAACACACTCATGTAGAACTATTTGTTTTTTAAAATCCTACAAAAATTTGTGATCAAAACTTGTGTAGGACAAAATGAGACACTGCGTGAACCTAGCATCTCAGTTTGTTTTTTCGCTTTTTTCTGCTTTAAAGGGCAAAACTTTTATAATATTTTTATACGTATAGAACTATAGAGCTATTGAAAATACACACAGAACTCTCAATAATTAGTGAGTTTCCACGAAATGGTACACTAGCTTCACACACACTATTATTTTATTGTGAATATTGATGTAATTAATATTTATTTAGCTGCATCTAATTATTAGATCTACAAATAAGTTCTTTGAATAAATCACCTGTAACTTAGTATAAATTCATATCTTTTTTCTTTTGCTTTGGAGATTCGTAGTATCAACTTTATGATTAAAAAAAAACTAATACATATGGAAATCCCTTGCTAGACGACATTTCACAAACTTTAAAAGTGAGCGCGATGTCGTCACACAATTATGTGAGACATTGTATTCTATTCGCTTTTCAATTAAAAAAGTGATCTCGAAGCAAAAGAAATTATTTGTTCTGCTTTGAGAGAAAATGTGGTATCTGAAAATACGTGCAAAAGGTGGTACAACAAGTTTCGGATGGATAATTTCAATCTTTTCGACTGAAAAAAGTATTGCTATGCATTAGGTGCATGGATATGAAAAATGTATTATACTTTGAGTTGCTAAAATCTGGAGAAACTGTAAGGTCTGAGCGTTATCAACAATAATTGATGCGTTTAAGTGATGTAATCGAACAAAAATGACCCTATACTGGCCAGGGAACTCGTCAGATGATACTACTGCATGGTCTCATTCGGCGATAGTAACCAAAGAATTAATTTATACTTTGGGCTAGAAAATTTTCCATCATGCGGCTTCTCCAGATATAGCCCCTACATATTTCCAGCTCTTTCTTTCTCTACAGCACCATCTCGTTAATACGCACTTTCAAACATCTGAAGAGGTTAAAAATTCCATAACCGAGTTTATTGAATACCTTCTTCTGAGTAGGAATTCACCAGCTGCTCGAGAGATGGCAAAAATATGTCGAAAGTTATGGAAATTATTTTTAAGACTGATATGTGCTTTGATTTTTTATAAATATCAATATTCTGTAAAAAAAAAAGATCAAAACTTATTTGTAGACCTAATATTGTTACCTATATTATTAGAACGTGTTTTATGTACATTGACTGTACATAGATTTCTCGCTTGGAATGTCTAAGTGAACAAATTGCTCTGACTATGTAATATATTATTCTTATATATTATATAAATTACGTGTACAATTATGTATCACGCATATTCTGTTTATAATTTTTTGTCTTTGCTTCGCTCTTTTCGCGCTGCAGAAGGTTCTATCTTTTCGTTTATATATTCTGTCTTTGTGCATGCTTGCCTACCTTACATCGCCGCCAACACACGACAAGCTATCTGGAATGGGATTCTGTATCGTGCCGAGCATAGCGTTGCCCTGCACGTTAGCCACCGTTGTTGTCGGTATGGGATTTTGATAGCTCTGAGACATTTGTTGCGGCATTTGCTGCTGCTGCTGCTGCATTTGCTGTTGTTGTTGTTGCTGTTGTTGAGGTGTAGACAAGGGCCCACCGGGAGTCGGTGGTGCTGATCTGCTGTTCGGTATTGCACCAAGTGGCAAAGGCGGTGACTTCGTACTTCGTGGTGAACTGTTTGGGGTTGATCGTGGCGATGCCTGATGATTCTATCGAGGTAGATACCATTGTGTTACTAATTACATTCTTGTTTATATAAAACTTTAGTATCCCTTTATTATAAACTTCCATATTTCATTAATTCTCTTGCTAATTTCATCTTTAAAGACAGAAAACTGGAACTCATTCAACTTTAACCGTTTAAAGAAGCAGTCTTATAAAATTTTCGTGAAAGTACCTTTAGCATTTTCATTAAACCTTCCAACTGCACCATTAGTTGCCTTCTGGAATCTTGCAACGTCGCCAGATGCGTTTCTAGTTCGTCCTTCCGCTGCCTCAAAGCTCGCAATTCTGACATTAGTGCCGGATTTTCTAAACCCGCAGCTTCTATCTCCTGTTGTCTTCTGTATAGTAGCAAGAATAAAAAATTTTTTGAGAAATTGTTAGGCATAATTTAACACAAAGAAGTGGAATGTATCACATATTTAAATTATTAAAACATAATAATGTTCCACTTCCAATCATTCATCTCATAAGCGTGATGTATGATTAATGTAGTATATGAATGTATTAATGTATTATAATTTATATGATTCAATGAATATATAAGTCAATTTGAAAGAGATTAAGAACGCTCAACGTTAACGAATTCATGTAAATGCTTTTATCATTGTCATGTCTATTTCTATCAATGTAGATTAACTTTAATTTCGGTTTACCTTATCTTTTATCTTCTAGTTCTAAGAATATAAGATAAAAATTAAATTAAACCGAGATTAAAGTTAATCTATATTATCAGAAATGGATATTAATGGCAATATACAATATAAATATGTATCGTTTCTCTCTGTTCCATTGTGCAGGCTATGCAACCAAAGTGACACAAAGCGAAACAGAACGTTCTGAACATGCGTGATCCTAGGATGGGTTGACAGGATGAAATCGAGGTTTAGGTTTGATATAAAGGAATATAAACGACACAGGTATACCTTAACCTTGCTATCTCGCGCATTATCTCCTTGTTCTTTGCCTCCAACTGCGATATAAGCTCACGCTGCGCCCGCGACGCATCTAACGATGCCAGATTCACGTCTGACGGTGCTCGACCCTGTAACCAAAAATATAGTCGCGGATGAAATAATCCGTGATGTGAATTTTTACTGATAATCTAAACAATGTATACTTACTGCTTGATCTGCCTGGGACATTCTGGACGCAGTACGAGGCTGTTAACGAGGCAATTATGAAATTAATATTAATATTAGTGCCAGAGAGAACGGTCACGATAATGGAAACAGTAGAACAAATTTAATTGGCTTTCATGGCTTTTGCAAATTTAATAGATTAAGATAGCAAGAGCATTCACGCTTTTAACGTCAAATTACAACGCCTGATGTAGTAAGCATAAAATGTATGTAAATTTTAAAGGACTTACCACGGTCCTAGCTTCTTGTGCCAACCTTTGTGCATATCGTGCTATTAATTTATGTTCATCATCCAGTCTTGAACTGTCCATACTGGACGATATACAAACGGAATAAGTAAAGCATGGCGTCTGCGCGCAAATGGCAAAGGCAAATAAATTGTGCGTAAATTAAAATTTTGTACAGGCTTACCTTCTCAGAGTTGAACGACTATCCACCGATCCTGAATCAAAGGGGGCCATAAACCCTGGATCTGGAAAACCATTGTGAGATGGTAAAGGTGACGGTGGGCTGGAACATAGTGAATTTATTTGAATTGTAAAATTATGCTGAGACACAATGAGCGATTATAATGCGAATAATAAAAGATACTAACACTATGTGCGATAGATCTAACGTTTTCTCAGGTTGTTCCGGGAACCGCGGTAGGCTGTTCTTTCCCTTCTCAGGAACACATCTGAAACTCTTTCGCAGAGAATGGCCAATCTGCTTGCTTGGTGATTTCTATCGATAAAAATTCATCATTGAAAATTAAACAGTGCAAGAAAGGTTTTAAAATATATAAATATAACAAAAATACGTACAAAGCTGCTATACTCCCTCGTTTCATGATCATTATTGTGTGTTCCTGAAACTTTACCACGCCAGAAACAGTCTTGACATAGCTGATACGAATGGCACTTCTGACATCTGTAGCGGAACCCGGTGAAGTTTTCTTTGTGACAAGCGTCGCACATAATAGGATGAGCAACTGTAAACACGAAGGATGACGTAAAATCTCATCCGCCGATCGATTTTATTGTTAGTTGCTAATTTCTCGCACAACTACCTGTTTCCACGGCCGCCATTCTGTGATACAACGGCAACCAGATTAAGCAGTGTGGTCCAGGATCTGACATAAGTGTATCCAGGAAGTCGTTTACGGTGACTTTGGAGTTCTGTCGCATATAAAGCATTACTTGTTTAATATTAATAAATTAGTTGTTTAATCTAGCAATGTATCAGAGCTGTATATATATGTATAACGCATATGTACCGTGGGAAAAATACAGCTAGCAAGATCGTCGGAATATCCAAACGACGGGGACTCATAGACCGCCGCAGTTAAAGCTAGAACTTCTTTCAGATAATCAGCGAACCTCCAGTGTATCATATGTCCATTGCTATCAGATATTTGCGAGTATATATCTATTTGTAGAATATAAACATCGTTAATGAACTTAGCTTAATGGATTCAACAAATGAACTATCCTTCATCAGTTTTGAACATTAGATGTTGTAGAGCATCAAAAAATAGTATATACTCATATTTTTTATTTGTTCATTTCGAGATTTAGCAGTCGAAATAACTCCTCAAAAGCAATAGATTTTTTCCTTTTCTTTCAATGAATACAACTATAAAATACAACTTTATAACTATAAAATATACAAAAAAATGTTTTATATAAAAATTTTATAGTATTTTATACGCTCTTAATATAACGTAATGTAATTACATTTCTCGAAAATAAAAAATTTTTAATTTATTCCCATCTTCAAGGTTTAGGAATTATTTTGATCCCTAAACCTGTAATTCAAATAAGGAGATAAAGAAAATATGGATCTCTAATATATTTTTTATGCTCTATAACAAAACCCATTAAAATCAGTAAAAGACAGTTCTGATAATTTTCTTGTAAGAGAGCGGAGAAATTACTTACATCGAAATTTGTCCATGAGCTTTCCCGCGCATAATGTTGCCAGGGCCACCTTCACCGAGAACACGGATATCTTATTGTTCTCTCTGCAAGAAAATCACAGTTTAATTGGATGTTGACATTCGTATCTAATAAAAAATGATAATTATGAATAATAAGGCCTTTTCAGAATTTCGACATTTTTTGGTTACAATATTGATAACAATCTTTGTTGTGATTTAGATAGCGATAATCAACCGAAAGAGATCGAAAAATATATAATCTATCTATTTTTTAAATCACTTATTTTCATTATAACAATTTATTAAGTGCGTTTTATAGCATCACGAATGTACGTAATAAATCACTGTAGAAGTTATATTGAAAACAAATTTAAAAAATAGGTAGAATATATATTTCGACTTCCCCAATTTATTATCATTATCTAAATTATAATAAATACTGTTATCAATATTGCAGCAGAAAAATATCGATATTTGGAAAAATCTCTTTTGTACATAATTACTTAAAAAAGTGACAGTTATGTTTATCTTATCAAGCGTACCCGCTGGTATAAGCAGCCAGCAACCAGTTCAT
The DNA here is from genome assembly GCF_001594065.2 of Cyphomyrmex costatus. Classification (NCBI taxonomy): domain Eukaryota; kingdom Metazoa; phylum Arthropoda; class Insecta; order Hymenoptera; family Formicidae; genus Cyphomyrmex; species Cyphomyrmex costatus. Next base: position 163,470 of record NW_017275727.1, read on the forward strand.
CAACAATGCTGTAGTAGCGTCAACTTTAGCCTGTTGCGATACTGGTACTCTCTTGTTCAGTGCGTGAAACAAGGAAGACAGTAGTGTTTCGAGTCTGGATACTCCCAAGGTGCTCGATGGTTCCAGCGTATTCAGACCATTCTCTCGAAATGCCTCGATCACGTTCCATATATCGACGTTATGCACTGCATAAAATCATACATGCGTTATTAAAAAGGTACATACCTTGATTTATCTTCACACAACATTAATTAACGCAAGCCTGAAAGAGTGCCATGTTCTCTTTAAATTCCGACGCTGACATGAAAATAATGTTAATTATCATTAGCATAGCCATATAAGTGAGAAAATTAGCAATTCTTAGTTAATTTTCTCACTTGTCGAGACTTAAAGATCTTTGCCCTATTAATCATCATAAAGGTATAATAGAAATAGAGATAATGAGTATTTTAACAAGTTTACTGTTGAGTTGAACAGATTTTATTCATATGATATATGAGCTCAGAAGTCAAACCGATCAACTCTATTTTTTATAAATTTTTTAGTTTTAATACCAGAACATATTTATAAATTGTATTTTATAATTATTATTAATTTCTATATTAATCTAACATAATAATGTTATTATATAATAATAATAATTAATAATAAGCGACAATAAAGCTCAATAAGTATAAAATGAAAATAAATGTAAAAGGACTTAGAGTCAACTTAGTAACAAAAAATTTAATTCCTAATATATAAAATCAATTGCAAACGTTATTTTTTAAATGCTTTATCTACAAACTTGATCCATAAAATAATTGTGTGTTATTATATGATATGGTTAACTGCCGACACCTTTTATTGATTGATTTCCAACATATTTTAATAAGAAGATATCGTTTTACCAAACATCTGGAGACACGGTAGTGTCTCGGCGCTAAGCCAAGCGCGCGACACTACCGTGCCTCCTTTACGCGAAACTGAGAATTTTTCGGGGTCGAGATGACCAGATCTCAGTAACGGCAAAACCGAACAAGTTCTACATACGCTCAATCAATAGCAAATACTTAAATTGTATGATAAAAGTGCTTTCATTTTTTTTCTACGTGTCCTACAAGCGGAGATATTGCGACGCAAAATCCGGATATATAAATTTTCACGTTTTATTTTTAAGATAAGTCATCGTCATTAACGACGTTGACCAGAGAAAATGTCCATCTCGTTTTTTCGATAATAGAGGGCCTTTGACTTTATGTGTTATCTCACTCTATCTATCTATATCTAACCAGCAGACCAGTGTTGCATGGTGTATCACATATGACGCGCGCGCGATTTTAATCTTATAATTAAAAATAAAATAATATTCAATATAATATAAAATATTTATTAATAATATAATATATATATATTATTATATATATAAATATTAAAATTGAAATATTGAAATATGTTCGTCGTCGAGGAAATATAAGTATCTACGTGTTTGATTTCGAGAAAATAAGTGTCTAGGTGTTCACCTTCGAGGAAGTGGATGTCTACGTGATCGTCTTCGAGGAAGTGAGTGTCTAAGTGATCGCCTTCGAGGAAGTGAGTGTCTAGGTGTTCGCCGTCGAGGAAATGGATGCCTAGGTGTTCGCTGTCGAGGAAGTGGGTGTCTACGTGTTTGATTTCGAGGAAGTGAGTGTCTAGGTGTTTGCCTTCGAGGAAGTGAGTGTCTAGGTGTTCGCCGTCGAGGAAGTGGGTGTCTACGTGTTCGCCTTCGAGGAAGTAAGTGTCTAGGTGTTCGCCGTCGAGGAAATGGGTTTGTTTGTAAGAAACGTCGTCGTCGTCGTCGTCGTCGTAGTCGTCGTCGTCCTTGTTACCAGCTACGGAGTGAGAAAATGCATTCTGGAATTTTTGGCGCAAAAGATAAATGTGGTCGCGACACCCGTCTATAAATCTATAAATCTATAATATCGATCGCTGCGATCTGTACGATCGTTAAAGTCGGATTATTAAGATTGAGGTTGAGAAATCTGTCACATCGATGGCATAGACGGACACGTAAGTGAGGTTAGAATAAATATCGAGCGCTGCGACCTGTTCGATCGTTAAAGTCAGATAAAGAGTCTCGGCAATAACAAAGGATTGAGGTTAGGAAATTTGTCACATCGATGGCATAGAATAGACGAACACGTAAGTGAGGTTAGATATTTTCTGCTTTACTGCTTTATTCATATATGTAGTAGTATCACATATATGGCTTTATTACACATATTCTCTGCTGTAATTCCGCTGTAAGAATACAAATTATTTTCTATGTAATTATTTTCTTTTTACAGCATTTGGTTAAGTTACTTATTTACCGAGATACTACCGTGTTTCCAGATCTGTTATTTATTTGTTTGGTAGATACCTTAATTTGTCTTCTCTATCCCTTATATAATTATAAAAGAATTGATTCTTTTTGTACTTTGTTGATAGGAAAAGTCTGAAAAGAAAAAAGGTACGGATTTAAAAGATTCCTCTCTTTTCTTTCAGGACTTTCCCTTCAATATATTTCAAGATAAAATACAGCACAAAGAATCAATTCTTTTATAATAATAAAGATAAAACTTATTTATGCAGTTACTCAAAACAGAAAATTACTTGGTTTTAGTATTGAAATCTTTAAAACTTTAAATAATTATCTAATAATGAAATATATTATCATGGATAGTAACTGATATATTATTGAAGGTGTCAGTTCAAAGTGAACATTCATAAAATGTGTATCCTTTTGTTGCATATATACGTAATAATGATTTAACAACACATGTACACTAGTTGTTCATAATAGTAATGTTAAATCATTATTATGTATATATGCAACAAAAGAATATATACTTTATGTATGTTTACTTTGAACTGGCACCTTCAATAATATATGAGTCATTTTTCATAGTAATGTGTACCATTTCATTATCTTTCAATAATAAAATGTATTACATTAAAATAGACAATTTGGTATAAGAATTCTTTTAAAATTAATATTGATCTTTTGTGATTTATTTTTAAAAAATTGATATATATATACATATATACAGTTTAATCTCTCACCTAGACTACATTTGATTCAAGATTTTGGAGTGTAAGTTATAAGTAGTTTTCAATCACGTAAATCTTCATAAGTATACATTTACAAATTATTATTCTAATTAATAATTATTATCGTGAAGAAGGATTGTTTTGATAATCAATTTCGTAATAACATTATACCAAAAAAATCTATTACATATAATCAAATACGCCAATAAACGTAATTTTTGAAAAAAATGATTAAAATTATTTAAATTATTTATATATTTTGCAGGTACACAATTTAGAAGTAGTTAATCAAAATGGTATTCAATTGGGAGGAGGAAATACCATAAAACGATAATAATATAAAGATATTAGAGAGATCCGAGTACATTGAAAGTTCTTGATGCCAGTGCTATAATCTTGGATGTGACTAATGCAAAGCTCGTCGAATAAATAAAAGTACATTAAATTCTGAAGGTAATATAATGCAACCGACAATTTTGACGCTAGAAAACAAACTGATATATTATTGAAGGTGCCAGTTCAAAGTGAACATTCATAAAATGTATATCCTTTTGTTGCATATATACGTAATAATGATCTAACAACACATGCACACTAGATGTTTATAATAGTAATGTTAAATCATTATTATTACGTATATATGCTGCAAAAGAATATACACTTTATGTATGTTTACTTTGAAATGGCACCTTCAATAATATATGAGTCATTTTTCATGGTAATATGTATATTTCAAAAATGAATCACAAAAGATCATTATTAATTTCAAAAGAATTCTTATTAAATTTTCTTACCATATTGTCTACTTTAACGTAATACATTTTATTATTGGAAGATAATAAAATGGTAAAAAACCTTGGCATATATAATGAGGTATTCGAGTCAGACGTAAAGTTGGGAAATGCTGGTGTATGTTTACTTTAAACTGGCATCTTCAATAATATATGTGTCATTTTTCATGGTATTTGATTATATTTCAATAATAAAATGTATTACGTTAAAATAGACAATTTGGCATAAGAATTCTTTTAAAATCAATACTGATCTTTTGTTATTTATTTTTTAAATGTAAAAAACTGTTATAGTTTGGTCTCTCACCTAGTTCAAGATTTTAGAGCGTAAGTTAACCAGTTTTCAATCACGTATATCTTCATAAGTATACGTTTACAAATTATTTTTCTAATTAATAATTAATATCGTGATAAACGATTGTTCTGATTATACCAAAAAAATTTATTACCTTTATTAGCATATTTGATTGTACGTATGTAATACATTGGAATAAATACACTAATAAACGTACTAAGTGTTTTGGTATAATATTATTACGAAATTGATTAACAGAACAATCGTTCCTCACAATATTAATTATGAATTAGAATAATATTTTGAAAATGTATACTTTATGAAGATACACGTGATTGAAAACTGTAACTCACACACATGTGCTTCAAAATCTTGAATCAAATATAGTGTTCTAGGTGAGAGGTCGAAATAACAGCTTTTTATATTTCAAAAATGAATTATAAACGATGAGTATTAATTTAAAAAGAATTCGTATGTGCTCCACAATCTTGAATCAGATATAGTGTTCTAGGTGAGAGATCAAAATAATAATTTTTTATATCATATTTCAAAAATAAATCACAAAATATCAGTATTAATTTTAATAGAATTCTTATACCAAATTGTCTATTTTAACGTAATACATTTTATTACTGAAAGATAATGAAATGGAAATTAATATGTATATAAAAAACCTTGGCATACATAATGAGGTATTCAAGTACATGTTCCAGTTAGACTTAGTCAAATCAGAAAGTT